>NC_083565.1:13624100-13945010 GCF_019925205.1 Metopolophium dirhodum
ATATTATATATTTTGAGAATATAATTTCGATGCCGTGGGTTGATGGAATCCGTTAAGTATGCGATCCCACCACGCCAGTTTAAATCGGTAAATCATCGCGAGCGATGCCCAACACGCCGAACCTACAGCTATAATACATATTAATATTACATGGCATACCTACAGATTAAAAGTATATATATATATATATATATATAGGTAGGTACCTATTATATACGTAAAAAGAGTTTTAACCAAAGAGTTACACTAACATATTATACCTACTCGAACCGATGTGCAATAATGTACTGCAAGACGAAGTTTCCGTATAAAAAAATGTATATGGATACAATATAATGTATTATAATATACACACACACACATAATAATATATAATATATTATAAGTACGATATCATGCGACCGATGGTTATTGACCCGGTGCGTAGTATTATGTTTAAGTGCAGGTTTTTTCGAATATCAGCTGCTGTTGCTGTTGCTGCTGCAGGTATGACGTGCACAATGCAGGAGACTCGGTGCACCGGTGCAGTTATCTTTGCCTGCCGTTCCTATAAATTAGATATATATATATATAGGACGTGTTCGTGAAACCACATTACATAACATACAGGTAGATATAAATAGTAACAACACAATAATAATAAGATACAATAATGAATAAATATATGGATATATACTTAGGTGGTACTTACTCGTTTTCGATCATTATTGAAAATTCACGGACGACGTCGATCACTTCGTTATCGTCTGACGATGACGCTGCATATAATATAACTGCAGCAGCGCCGTGCAGGTTAAGATGTAGGTGAATATTAATATTGTGCGCGAATTCCTCCATCTCGACCTTCGGCACAACGATTATATTATTATTATTACATGATGTATAAATTGGTATTTATAAACTGCCTCGTTTCGGAATAATTTCATTATTTTTTTCTCGCATTATCCGTAGAATTATTACCTCGCATGTGCGTGAATTGCACCGATGCACATGCACTTGTCGGGGAAGACGTGCACGGACACAACGCGCCCGTAAACACAAGGCCTGCGCAAAGAGCACAAAACGTTCTTTGTGGAAGAGACCGCCGCCGCCGCCGCCGCGTCGAAACTGATTCTTGCAGTTGACCAATAGACCAATACAATACAATATAATATATTATATTATAGTAAGTATACACACGACTTGGTCGAAATAAATACAAATCCACACCGACAACGAGACAACGTGAAAAATACGACTTTTTTGAAATTGTATTTCTATGCGCAGTCATATTATGGGCGATTTAAATCTAAAACCAAATATAATTATTACCTAATAGCGTGCAAAAATGTGTTTATTATGTTATTATATTACCTACGGCATTATAAATTATAATATAATATGTGTGTGTGTGTGTGTGTGTGTGTGTGTGTGTGTGTGTGTGTGTGTGTGTGTGTGTGTGTACGAATATTGTAATAATTATTAAAGTATTTTTATTATGTGACTAAATATTATTAAAGAAAATGTTACTATACACGAAGTTATATGGGCACACGTATAATTACTGCAGCAGTAAAATATGGTATTATATCTCACACCCTAAATCTAAATTTGCTACGTTTTGAAATAAATAAAATATTTTTTAAAACGTGTGTTCGTAGACGGCGAATAACTATGAAATAATTGGAGAAAACGTGTATCGCACATTCGCGTGATGACGGAATATCAACCAGTCTTTGTTTTTATTATTTTTTTTTTTTCAATTGTATATACAATTATTATTCTATCCTGTTCGAATAATTTTTTTTTAGTACAATAGTTTAGAGCGACTGCTGCGTGACGGTATATGAACTAAAAATGAAAACTACGACGATTTCGAACACAGTTTAAGACCATCATCGACGATATGTTTTATGAATGGGGATACCGGCAGTATAACACTACTCCACGCTTAACCCAAAGACGATCTGCAATCTAAGTGTAATAATTGCAAGTATCACGCCAATGTTGCGCAAGGAGACGATTTGTTTTTTCTCAATCAATTTCCCGAGAGTATGATGAATTATCGGGAGAAGTAATGGATATGTATAAATTATCGTGCGATATATTATATCATTATATTTCGAGCACAGTTTAAGACCATCATTGACGTTATGTTTTATGAATGGGGATACCGGCAGTATAACACTACACCACGCTTAACCCAAAGACGATCTGCAATCCAAGTGCAATTGCATGTATTACGCCAATGTTGCACAAGGAGACGATTTGTTTTTTCTCAATCAATTTTCCGACAGTATGATGAATTATCGGGAGAAGTAATGGCGATATGTATAAATTATCGTGCGATATATTATAATGTAATGACGTACACCATATAGCCGGGCCGAAGCTGCAGCAGCATCAGACTTACCTACCTACGACTGGGTCTATGATATACAAATAGACATTCATTTTAATACCAATACGGTAATACAGTAAACACGTGATACCGATGTGCATTTATTATATACGCATAGGTACACAGAAAAGCGTAAAGTAATCCACCCAATTAAGAATAGTAACGATCAAAACCAATTACACCTGTTCATCGTACTGCAGTATGCGTAGGTTTAAATCTTCAGATGGTTGTCGTGTATAGCGTCTGCCCTGCCCATCATCTATACATAGGTTGGGGGGGGGGGGGGTATTGAATATATTTCTTCCGTACGATTTCGAGCAATACGGGTCACTTTCTGTGTAATCGAGGATCGCATCAAACCGACTAAAACAAGATTCGATTATCCGCGAGACCAAAGGAAAATCGTAATCGTATTTCATCATCTGCGAGCAAAACTTAAAAGTCTAATGATTGAATGGTGCCTTATTGCTGTACATAATATCCGAAATCATTTCAGCCGAGACGGCGTATTATATTATTATTCGATTATTTTAAAGGTACTACATTACTATATATAGCTGAATCTGCCGGATTTTAGCAAAACGTGTGTAATTATTACAGTAATTTTTAGACTTAATATATAAACGGCCGACAAAATATGCACATTGCAGTTATTGGGATGGTACAGGTGACCTGTGCAGCAATCAGATTTAAGTTCAGAGTGCGTATATAGGTATATGCATAATATAATATTTGTAAAGTTGTCAACTCGTTTTTATTGTACTGTATAGGTAAATCTATCACGTTTATACACGTTCAGTGTAAAGAACCTATATATTATATTTTAATAATAATTACTTTGAGGTCGAAAATACAGGTCGAGCACATTTTATTTTGTTTTAAACTTTTAACTCTATGTAGAGTTGAACAACATAATATAGTGATATTTCAAAACTATGATAGTAATAACAAATATTTTCGGTCCTAGAAAATTAATATCCGCAACGTTTCATCTTGAATTCTTAACATATTCTATGCCCGTAAGCATATTATTTTATACACAGTACACTACAGTACTATTATATCATAACAATATTATATACGTATACATATACCTACCTACCATTAGCTTATTCTCGTGAATATTGATTTACATGTACCTACTACGATATCAGTGTACATAATTATTGGAAGAAACGACTACGCACCTATAACAATATCGGACTTGCTAATGAACGTGACTGAGGGAGCATCCAAGGAATAAAATTCAAAATATTTCGATGTGTGTCAAATTTCATTAGATAATATCCATATATTATATGGACAATCACAATATTTCAGCCGAATAGTTTGTGGGTTGTTTAACCTTGGTCCGCTCCCCCGACTTCATTTCAAATTCCTTTGAATCTCTAACCTTCGAACACACAATTTGCCATCATTTTTTTTTTTCATATTACTTTAGTTTGCTCAGATAATTAATACAATTCACGCTTATGTCTATTAATTAAACGATGTGACGTAAAATTATTATCTATAAATGTGTGCTACCCTATAGTTTTATCCTATATTACATCGCCGCAGTATAGCAATCATGTTACAATCTTATATACTTTGACGGATCTTGGACCGTTATATTAATGCTGACACATGAACCGTTTGTGTATGATATGAATAATGGTATTTACTAATCACAACAACGATGCCGCCATATATATATATATATATATATATATATATATATATGTTCACTCGACAGACGATAGATACTATTGTGTACCACCGACGGTTATAACATGCAGTTGCGAGATTAAACAAAAAAAAATGACACAGAAACGTATTTTCTAAACCATCGTCTATAGGCTGAGCGTCGACGCCGTTCAAAAATTTGATATAAAATGTCTACAGAATTGCGCCATCAATCATTATAAGTATAATGTACATAGTTCTTTTCTAAATAATTTTTTTTTTATTCCGCACGTTTCTGTATACTACGTACTAGTACCACCCGGCAGGACATGAAAAATAACAATCATGCTTAAAAACTATATCAAAACCTCACCACCCCCCCCCCCCCATCCCCCACCGCTCTCGCCTGCGGACATGTTATGCGAAAAGCGCAGCATCAGCGCACTGCATATTGCTGTTGACCTAATTTTCGCGAGCAGATACTCGTAAAAATGTATTTTTCAGTTTGATGCGTGCGGAACACAAAACAAAATATCTCAGAAAGCTTTTTTTCAAAACTTTTTCAACCTGTGCTGCCCACCATGATGTATTAATATGATAATATGCACAGGTGTAACCCCAATGGCCTAATGCACTGCGCACACGCCGTGGTTGTTTATAAAATATGTAAACATAATATAACTGAAATGCAGCTGCAGCAGTGTGCAGTATGCCCGCACAGTTTTGAACCGGATTCCTCATCGGTGCAGTATCGAAGAAATTCAATTGCCATCGCCACGCGCCGCCGTTTAATACAATGATAATAAAATATTTAATAATAACGATGATAAATAAACGCGAAAAATATCTGCACACACGCTAAAGCGGTATGCGAAATCGTGACATCGCGCCGAGCGTTTAGAAAGCGATGATTATTGGGTCGTTTCGTAGGCTTTTCGACGGATTCGCGCGGCTCTAAGACAAAGAACCGTAAAGGATTCCGCGTAGGTACCTGTACGACATAGGCCTATGCCTGCTGCCAACAGGTCGACCTCGGCCGCGTATATTAATTAAATGGAATGAAAAAAAAAAACTTTTTATACTCTCCTTTATAAATTTATTATTATTATTATTATTATTATATAAAATAATGTGTAAGCCGCTCAAATTGTTCTTTATGCGCGCGCTGGCACCGATTTTCTCTATTCGGGCGCACGCCCGTTACGCGATAAATTACACACGACAAAATTATTCCCTCGCTCTAATATAATACAAGACGGTACGACTTGTACAAGTTTATTATCGTGATTTATTTTCCACGGTTTGTTCGGTCCTAAAACGTCATGGTTTTACACATCGAATATTGTATATTGTATATTTTATTATTCGTTATGGGGTTTTCCTTTAATATATTATAATATGGTACACTGCGGCGCAGTAAGTATTTTATTGCTGTTTCATAAACTATATAATACGTTTGAAGAAACTCGTTACGTAATATTATTATTATTATTATACACTTTATTTCTGTTAAATGCCTAACCGTAATATTATCTAACTATGATAATATGTACTCTCGGTACAATCGGCCAAAACTCGAAAACGGATCGATCAATATTTCAATCATTTGAACGTCAGTTCGATCGACGGTGCGAAATTTTACTGATTCTCGTCAGAAATAATATAACCGCCCACACACGAGTATAGACAACGATTGATTTTTCACGATTGTCTGTGTGCTTGTTTACTTACAGGCTACAAGACTTGTACACTGGTTGGGTGCAGTGTACACGGTCAAACGCCACTGTTCTCGTCGTAATACCTTGAACAAAAATATTTTCAGTCCATGCGCAAATATCAAATGGTACACAGAAAAGACCACGTGGTCTTATTGTATCAATACAATTGTACAAAAACCTTGCCCGCACTGGAACACAACGGAACTACAAAGGTCTGACAAGCGTTGAAAAAAAAAAAAACAATTTTAAATTTGACGGCTATATTGTTCGAATGAGATCAAACATTCAACTTTTTTCGCACAAGACGTATAATATTATAAGAATGTATGGTACGTATACGATAAATCCATGTTGATGGAATTAGACTAAAAGCATATTTTTTCATAGGTACCCGAAGGTAAGACGAATATGTCAAAATACAGGTAAAATACGAGGAGCGTGATCGGTTTATCGGTAGGTATACGCCGAATACAAACTTTCATTTGTAGGCGCAACTGATCTCATGGTCTTATACTATTCATCACTTTTCCGCGTGAGAAACTTCGTTATTATTATACCAAATGAATTGTTGACTAAAATTATTTACTATTGCAAGAACCAACCTACGACGGTCAAATCAATATCGTAAAATATATTCGTAAACAAAACGTTTGGATGTTGGAGACGGGCCATTATATCAGTTGATATCTATGATATATAATATTATATTGCTTCTGTATACTGTGATGTGACGGACAAGAACGTGAGTCCATCATAGTTGATCTAGATAATATACATAATATTATAATAATATCAATATAGCATGCGAACCCACATGATGGTATGTGTCCAGTATATATATACAATAATGTGCATAATAACATCATAACACTGCAGTTACATTACTAAATACAGGATGGTCCATTTCACATAAGGCACTACATTTTTTGAAAGTTATAAGTTTGTATAATCATAAGTCGTTGTACGAAATTTTCGGAAAAATATTTTACTCTTGCTATATCTTGCCTGCGATTTTTTTCATTTCCTAAGCAGAATATTATTTGGAGTATTCCGATGTATAAAAATCAAATTTCGGATGTGTATAGTCATTGCTATTATTTATACCTAAATGTTTAAAGTTTAGACGAATGGAGTAGTAGTGGACTTACATTTTGAGGGGTAGCCTTGCACCACGTCGATCCGTTATTCAAAACGTTACATGTAACTCGAAAAAATTTCGTCTAAATTGTTATTCTTATGCGTCGATAATGACTTCAAAAAAATACTTTTGCTCCGGAACAACGAGGGTTAAAAATGCATAATGTAACGTGGTCGTTAAAAAAAATGAAAAACTGATATTATATTATATCCAACCGCGTGGAGACCGTAACGAACCCCCCAGTTCGTTTGGAAAAATGTCGTTCTTAACGCGACTTATAGTGTGCGTTCAACAACGATTAAAATTTTCAAAAAACGTTATTATGGTTTTTGAAACGGCGAGTGTACGGTGTATATAGTCTTACGTTAAACGGATCACCCGGTATTATACGTAATATATCGTACAATATACGACGATATATATCGAACACGTTTCGTTCGAGCAGATTCCCACGGAACCGCATCGCTCGGATTTGCGCAACGAAAGAATGTCAACGCCGCGTGTCGCGATCGTGTGCGTGCGAGAGTGTGTTGCTGGTGAAATTATTATTATTATTTAACACTCTGCACGGAAAACCTGGGCAATATCGTCCGACCATTCTCGCTCGCAAGACGCGTATTTTCTACAATATAATATAATATAATATTATGATTATGTTGCATGGTACATTTTTGTGCCACGATAATCGATATCGTGTTCGCCCGCAATAGATCACACGCAAATCGATAGATCCGGTTCAAGGCCGACGCATACTATTTCTACACTGCATAGGTGTAGCGTATACCACGTGCATAAAAATATATAATATGCGTCGAGACGCGTGCGTTACAACTCGCGCGCATGCGCGTCCGCGTGTTCGATTATTATTATTATTATTATTCATTTTCGTCGTTTTCTGCAGGCGCCATTATTTAATGAACTGATTTATCGTTTCCTCGTGAACAACAAACGCGCGCGAGGGCGGTGGCGGTGTACATATACATGTGCACTACACGGAGTGCGTCTCGCGCGGGGCGAGGAAAAAAACGGCCTATTGATTTTCGTCGTCCTCACTCGCCGTCCGCCTATTATGTGCTTGTGCTTACCTTGTGCTTGCCTGCCCCCCTACCCTCCCCTCCCCTTCCCCTGACTGCCCCCGTTCCGTTCCGACCATAGCCACCACTAACCTATACTGCACGAGCGTTTCTCCATTTTTCCACAATCGCCGACATCGTCGTCGTCGTCATTGCGCCACCGAAACTCGGTAATGATTTACGATTGTTTTTTAGCACGCCGCCGCCGTCGCTGCACCGCACGCGGTGTTGTAGAAGATATAATATTGTGCAGACTGATCGCCCGGCAGTGTTTGCCCCTAAAGACGAGGGCCGTAGCCATTTTCCTCCACGGTCCCCATTTTCCTCCAAAAAAATTTTAAATAACTCTTGACCATTTCGCTCCGATAGATAATAAAATAGTTAATATAAATAATTTATGCATGGCGAAAAGAAAAATATTCTTGAAAATGGAAAATGGACAGTGGATGAGAACGGTATCTCGTTTTTGGAGGAAAATGGAACCGCCCAAGACGTACTGTTGTGCGTCTATAAGGCACATAAACTGTATAGACATAATAGAATGATATTATGTTTATAATAATGGTAATAATAATACGGTCGAAGACGATAAAGTGACATTTATTTCGATAACATGACATTATTATTATAACACGACGCGCTGTTGGCGCGGTCGGTTCGATAATGATTTCCTTTCCGTTCGAACATCTTATCGAAACTTGACGGGACCATCGTATGTTATATTTCAATTTTGTTCAGATGTTGATGTTGACTACGTTGTAAACGATGCATCATGATACACCGACATAATAGTTGGTTGCAACGCACGAACAAATTATCTGCACAAGGTGTCCAACATGTTAACACAGTATTTTCTTATGAATGGTAAATTAGGATTGCATTATATCCTCTCGTTTCTTGCACGCACAACACTTGCGCACCTTACGAATATTGTATTTATTTGGTACAAAATAATACGGTTTACGAAAAACAATCAATTTCATTGTTATAGTCGAGCTGATCTTTAATAACTCAAGCCGACGACTTCAATTTCTCTGGGGCCGTTAAAAACTCCAACGTACTCAAATCAATAATATATTATGTCCTTTTCGTTCTTATATCTTATCTAGGGCACCACGAGGAGGTGAAAAATGTTCTGGTTTTTATAGATCTCTTTCAGTAAGTAATATTTAATACTTTTATATCAATAGCACATTATAGTTACTAGCATTTGAGTATAGAAACAGAGCAAAGAGTAGTCTATCTCAATATATTTTTGGTCCACCTATTCACTTATCTAAACTTATATGTTTATTAAAAATGTTTAAGTAGTAAGTATTCTGCTTCAGATTAGGAATTCAAAAATATAAAAAAAGAACTTGAAACACACAAAATCAGATTTTTATTTTTGCTTTATTGTTTTTAATTAACATCGGCGACAATTACCATTCTAAGTTACAATATTTATAACTACAGGTTTTTTTAAAATTTTATTGTACAGTTTAGTTTTGTCTAAGAACTCAAGAATCTGTGTGATGGTGTCTGCGTCTGGTCCGAGTGCTGCATCTAAGTGTTGGGTATGTTGAAGTTTCTATGTCCATCATATGATATCATATGTTCAACAAGAAATGTACCGTGTTTTTTCTCTTAAAATCAGATTTTATATCTCAAAAATGTAGTGTTAAGAGTTTAACAGTCATTTACTTAAAACTACACAAGTAAAAACGTATTTTTACACAACAATTGACGGTGCTAATGTTTCACGGTGGAAACATTGCAATTATATATATTATTATAATATGTAAGCTTGGTAAGAACGTATACATGTACTCATGTCTAATATATACCTACATTATAATATGGTATGCAAATTAAATTGACATTTCCGGTAGCTTAAGTAAAACACACACGCAACTATTACGCGATATTAGCATTAGTTGCAATATTCGGTCTTGGTTTGTACCTACTCCATAACACCATAATATAACGACGAAAAAAGTGTACATTTTTGTGTACGACTATAACGAAATATTTTATCAAGTGCGATGTATATAATGTAACATTCACTATATTATATTGATATACGCATCAGATTTGGTATAGGTTAGTATTTATATTTTAAGTTTTAACTGACCGGTGGTGGTGGACGTTTCCTAAGCAAAAGTAACAACTAACGTTTTCATTCTGGACATTTTAGTATTTTACTCTAAACGAAAATAATCAATAGTCCATATTATTTTATTTTATTTTTTTGGGTTGAGGCGTCGACAACTAAGGTCATTAGCCTGTGTTTAACTGCGGGGAGGGTACTGTTGGTTTTGAGCACGTGTGTTTTGGCAGAAATTTTAAAACACCCGTAGGTATCTGTGATGCCTGGGCGGGGGATGGCGGCCTCTCTCTCCGGACACCGTGAAAAAATGCCACCCCTGGCCGAGTTCGGACCGGCCACTCCGTCCCCCAGTCCACATTATATGTTTCTTGTAGATAATATTAATACATATTATGGCCAGGTGTCGTCAAAAATAGAGTCTTATGAACGTGGGTATTATTAATTAACATTTAACGCGCATAGATTATCATAAACTCATAACCACCGTGACAGATTACGTAACCGACCATCATCAATTGCACGGTAAATTTTCGAATCGAGACCAAAAAATAATAACCTTATGTCCGCTTTCGTAGTTCATTTTCATTCAAATCCGTCGTAGATAGAATATGATTATTAATGTAAATTTATTTTTGAATCCACTGTGTATGGCTAATGTTGTACACGTGTATTCGTTCGATTTTAACCGTTGAGCACACAGGCACACAGCTATTTTAATGTTATATGAGTTACTCGTTTACTCAGACTCTAATTTAATTTATATTTCTGGTTTCTAGATTTTTTTTTTTAATCAATTTCACGTCAACGCAAATGTTTATGTACATTTCATACCACCTATTTTAACCCTCCGCGGATTGCTTATCTACATAATATAATAATATATGATAAATTATAAACGATAAATTTAATATAATTATCTATTAGCACAATCGAGCAGTGTGTTTAATTGTTAAAAATATCAATAACGAATCAAAATATGTGAATTACCCAACTTGAAATAAATTGGTAGCGTGATTTATTACAATTAATGTTCAATCAAATATTTTCGACCAAATAACGTCGTATTGATACGGTTTTTAAAAATATAAAAATATAATATATTGAATTTTGATTGTATATGTCACATGAAAAATGTACATATTGTGTTATATTGTATTCTACAATGTACTTACAGAATGTCTTTATTCGTATAATATTCACAGACGAATATTGAATTCACGTTCCTATATACATTTGTATTTAAATGGTTGACTTTTATAAAGTACGTATCGACTTTTGCACCGGAACTAAGTATCCCATTTCGATAACTGGACGACAATTATATTCTAGTGCAACAAATTCAATAATGATAAATGGTAATTTTTCTTTAGGTAGTTACTCACGTTTAGCGCGTCATATAAATTAGATTTTTAAATACGTTATATAATAAACAACTACACATCAGGGACAGCGGTACAAGGTTTTGTATTAATTTGTGATACTTTTCCGTATTAAAAATTTTCTTAAAAATCACGGCCTTATAAATTACCTCAGACCAAGGTTCAATAATATAATATAATAATGTATATTATATTACAAGCAATACCTAATGTGAGTTTTTATTGCCATTTTATATGAAAACGGTTCGTATTTGAAACTGTTCTGTGGACTGTGATGCTTTTCAATATTGTTGAATAACAATTTAATATAGGTTTCAGTGAATTTACTCTTTAAACGCGCGTCCATCATTCATCATAATATTATACAATTATCGTTCCATTGACATTTGTATATTGAATTATTTCCGCTTGTTATTTGTTTACGTTTAAACTTACTTCTAAGTATTTCTAGTTATTTATCATTTATAATGAAAAGATTGTCTCATTTTATGATTCACATACCTAATATGATATTGTGTATATATTTCATAAAATAGCTTATTCATATCAAAGAGAGTGACTTGCAGTAATAATTTAGAAATATACTAATTTAATTTAAACTTACATGATAAATCCATACTTAAAATATTGTGTACTTACACGTTTATTATAATATGCCGAACTCTTATAATGGATAATATAATATTGTTACTGATTTTTTTTTTTTGTTATAATATTAATAATATATAGGTACATCATTTTTTCTAACTTGTTCAAAAATTAAAGGAAAGTCGAGAGAGTGCTTCAGAAGTCTAACTATAGGACCTTATTTATCGATTAACAGTGTTATCTTGTTAGTTGTTACTTTATTGATTTTACTCTGTAGAGAATAGATGATATTCTTAGCGTAAAGAAAAGTTACCAAAAAATTTTCAACGCATTTCGTTTTGAATAAAAAGTTGTTATATAATTGGTTTGGGTTATTTTGTGGTTTTTCGAAAAATAATAATCGAGATATTAAGAAATCTGAATTAATTTTGTTAGCATAATATATCTATTAGGACCGATATTTCGCCGTCGTGTCTGAACGGTTTACATTACCGTAACAAACAGCCGTTTTTAAATCGACCGAGCCAAACTACGTGGTTATATTGTCTCAGTATGGCTAAGTCGATTTAAAAAAAGCTTTTCGATTGATTTGTTCATTTTTGTGATAAATATAGAATATTAATTTGCAATTCTTATAAACAAGAACTAAATGTTGAGTACAAGATTTAATACTCTGTCATATATAATGGATATACTATATACCTACAACTAAACAATCTTATTGCATTCTTATATTATTTTATAGTTTCGTAATACAATATTTTGATAGATGGTTGCAATCTAAGCTGCAATAGTTAATAATTCATTGACAGGAATAAAAAAATTTAAAATTTTATAAATAGCTAGTATTATTAATTTTTTTATAAAGATTTTTACGCATTAATGCTTTTGTATGCAAATAAAAATGAACACTACCCCAGACAGCAATTTTTTGATTAATAATATTATTATTATAACATTGTAATAACGAATAATATTAGTATAACGTTATTGTAATACTATTACAATATTATCATTACAAAATGCTGTCTGGGTACAATATTGATTAATCTTAAAGTACCACGCGTGAATAGTACAAATAAAAATTGTTGCAAACAAAAATAAATGTTTCAAAAGATAAATGTGACGAGATCTAACGTACGACTACTAAAACTGAAAAAGAAAAATAATATTAAATATAAAAACCGGTAAAAAACATCTGCATTATTATAGCTAATGATGTAAATATTCTATAAAAATGCGAATTTATAATTTCAAATTAGATTTCTGTATACATCATAATATGACTTGTTTGTATTCAATTAAACGTTTACGACTTGAAGAGGCCTGACGTATTGACAGTTTTTAATTTTTTTTCCAACTTAGCCTATAATATAGGTACTAGGTAGGTTACTCCTTTATTACATATCTATTCAGTATTTTATAATTTAACTTATAATTAAACTTACATCTTTATGTCCGGAAAATTATTTTTAACGTTGAAAAAAATGTGTATTTATTATAAAGGTTTGTTTTAAATTAGTATTATCTCTTCAAAGAATTCCCGAGTGAAATAAATTGAACAAAAAACTAACAATTTAAAAATAATTAGGGACATAGGTAGTGTTGTAAAGATAATATTCATATTCTAAGATTATGAGCAAGTGTTTTTATTGCATAATATGCCATAAGCATATTCCATGGAAATTAGACATTTTATAAGTCAAGTAAGGAAATAAAAGAATACTACATAGAACAATACACGTATAGGTAGTTTGTATTCGAATGTGTAGTAGTTTGCATAGATAGAGTATACTTAAAAATATTATACCGTTTTTCAATTATTGTATACATACCTGATGATATCATTGCAAATTTAATATTACTACATTACAATATAATATGTGTTAAAAACCAATTGTATAAAATCTAAAGAGTATAATATATATTATATAGACTGAATATAGGTAGCTAGATGCTAAATGGAAATCTATTTCAACATAATAATGTAAGCATCGCGTAAAATACGATTTGTGCGTACAACATTTTCTGCTTTGGTTTATATTTTAAATTCAGAAAACATAGCGGCGATTAAGAAAGTGTATCAATTTGTAGGTGTGGTATCATACTATAGACATTGGACACTATTTTTGGTGCCAGTATTCGCGACTCCGAAGTTAAATGCGCGCGCACACACGTCTGCACACACATATTAATATATTATGCAGTGTATAGACGGCTGCACGTGATTAGGGTCAATTGAATTTTTCATAGGTCATTTAAATAATATTCAATATCATTCGTTCTTCTGCATAACATACACCCATAATGATATATTATATATCTTTTAGAGCTACCTACCATTTATATTATATTATCATTTAAAGCTACTAAAATTATATCATACTATATAATATCTACAGACATGTAGAGAAGTATATACTTAGATGCATAATATTCCTCTAAACCGCATAACGTTTTAACACCATATCACATTTACAGCGATACATACACTTTATATTATTTGGGTACATCAAGTATTACCATATGCGCTCACTTATTATTGCGGGTAAAATGCAGGCACAAGTATATAAATAGTACAGAAATAATACAGACTAACCTAACCTAACCTTATAAATAATGTAGATGATGCACCGGTACCCAAGTCATGAACACTTGAGTTCCACCCTGTTGTAAAAATTATTTCGATTTTATGAAATACAATTTAAATATTATAAAATGATTAGCCAACATTCTTAAAGAATAATAGTAATGACAACCACTGAGAGATTGGTCAGTTTGGTAGAAAACTAAATCGTTTAGTGAAAAAATACGTTGGTGGAAAGGCATAATATATGCAAAATTGTTTACTCAGTCTGTCCTATCAGAATCTATTATGACGTAGTGGGTCATTTATTGTTGAAATAATGCCACTGAAGGGTGTGGATACGTGTGCAAAACATAAAGTAATAATCATATCGTGGCAACGCGATATTTTCGAATCGCGTTCGAATCGGCGATTTCGCGATTATTTTCGATTTTCTCATCGGAAACGGATCTACACATCTACGGACACGCCACGTGGGCACACACCAGAAACGTAGAATTTTCTCAGACGAATCGGAAACTACCGTTGTATACTATGTGTGTGTTATAGATGTCGTAAAAACTATGAAATACCACTTTGAGAACCTCCGCTGCACCGCGCGGTGTACGTAAGTATCTGCTTATATCGCAGTGTCGTGATCTAATCATCATCATCATCGTCATCGTCATCGTCATCATCAGCAGCAGCAGCAGCAGCATCATCGTCGTCGTCGTCGTGGGCGTCGTCAGCGCTGCAGCGCTTTACGGTTTTCGTTTTATACGATTTTGCTCGATCGATTTTATATCGCACGTCGTCCATCGTTCCCCCGGGGGGGGGGGGGGGAGACGATAGCAGCTTATATACGAGGCGAACGCTGAGGTTTCGACGGCGTGTCGAAAAGAGCCGTTCGACACGAATCGGCCATTACGCACGCACGGGCCTCGGAGACTATTAGCTGCAATACACTGCGTCTCGGACGTGGGAATCGCGGAAATCAGTCGGTGCGGACCGATACGCCGGCTGTGGATATAATATGACGTAGCCGAGAAGAAAATTCAAGAAAACGCGAATAATATTGTAATATTATAATATCATTCGTTCCGAACGAGCCGCGATCGTCGCCCCCGGCGCCCGTTTGAAAACCGGGTTTTTTGCACGTTTTCAGGCGAACAGTAACGATTTATTATTTCACTGTACCTGTACAATACGATATAATACGAACGCAATATAAATCGTATATTGTTGTCGTCCCGGGAACCGGAGAGGGGAGGAGGGGGGGCTCTAGTTGTGACTGAAATAAACGTTACGAGATAATATATATATATATATGGATACCTAAACACAAATTATGTAGCCGTGGCGCACAATGCAACGCGCGCACACACACAACAATGTGATTTACGCTTTTTAAACGTGCACTCTCGGTGCACATTATATTATTATGTTTTTGGAGAAATCGCGTGCACCGAATGCAAGTTGTGTGTGCATTTCGACGGGCGTTTCGGGGTGTGGCGGCGGCCGCGCGTATATAATTGCAGGACGGAAGAGATCGCGCAAAGTCTAAGTCTTATTGTTGTATGGGTACGAGCATGATACGAATCGTGTGTGCCTGTGTGGAATAATATGCACTCTGCGAGCGCCCAGGTCATCGACAATTTGTTCACCTCAAACCGCCGACGAGTTTCTAACGGAGTTTTCACGGTTTAAATTTAGCCCGTGTCATATTGCACATTATTATTATTATTATTATTATTGTTGTTGTTTTTTAGAATGTCACTATATAATATATAATAATATTACAATACGCTGTACACACCAGGTACCTATATATATAATTGTTATACCATAATAATAATAATAATGTATAATATTATACTATATAAAAATAAATCACACAGAGCCATACGGGACACAATGAACGGGGGTCGAGATAATTTGACTGCGAAACACGTTTGTATATATTATGCATTTATGCACAGTGTGAGGTGCATATAGTGTCTGCTGTAGTTATTATTTATATTAACACCCTCTTACTTCAACACTCTCTTAATGGAACGGTTTGGCTGTACTTAAGCTATTATCGTACCTATTGGTATAGTAATATAAATACGGTTTATTTTTGAAATAGTATTATACTATTATACTTATGACATTTAATATGAGCGAATTATAAATTTGTTTTGAGTATAATTTTTTTTTAAACTTTTAGATTCTGAGCGGATCGAAGTATCGCCTTAGAAACGAATAAAAAAATAGCAAGTAAGTGGATGTCGCTCTGCTGTACAGTAGGTTGCAAGTGGGTCACTGTATAATGGATTGTATTAAATTTGAATTCAATGATGTCATGATACGAAAAACGATTCTAAGCGAGGACGGTTTGTCAGTCTGGATATTTTATATTTTATTATAGCCTGTAAGTTGAATTAATATTATAAATTACAATAAAATAACTGAAATTTTTATTCGTTTTTATGGTGATAAACAAAGCGTTAGAAATTAAAATCTCATTTTCAGCGGTTTTTTGTAATTTGTCTGTGGTTTTTTCAGTGGCATTAAATAACTATTGAAAAAATTGAAAAATGACCTATTTAAAGTACCATCTTGATCCAATTTGCTAAAATATAAGATACTATATGTTGAAATCCAAGCACTTCTTCTGGTAGAAATTTTGTATACAGGATAAACAAAAAAAAAAAAACCATTGTAAAACAACTAGATCCCCCACTCCACTCAGAATCTAAAAATAATAATATAAAATTAATTCAACTTACAGGCTATAATAACTAATAAGAATATAAAATATCCAGACTGACAAACCGTCTCCGCTCAGAATCGTCTTTCTTATACAATGATATTATATCATTGAATTCAAGTTTAATACAAAACACAATGCAATTTTTAAGTCTGACATTTTTAATAATATAAAATGATTAATAAGCATAATATATTATATGTACGAGAAAAATAGCCACCCACCCACATTGGGTGACACTATAATTTGGTTGGTCTAGTTTTATTTTATTTTCACAAATAAGGGGTGAAAACAAAACTATTTCTTTTACCTACATTATATTTTCTTATAATTTATTCCAAAGTTTTGCATTTCAGTTGACTTTCTCGAATTCAATTAAGTCCTGAGCAGTGAACTGTTAGGAATGACTAAATTGCAATAACATTTTTTTTTTTTTATATCAACACCCTGGAATTGAACAAATAACATGAAAATAATATTATTATCTACGTCTCTGTAAAATGCGTTAAAAATTTTCATATTTCTGAGAGCTCGGGTTTAATATTTTATTAATTTATCGTAGAGTATTAAATTATTTATAATATTTTATATTTTTATGTATTAAATGTATGATTATGTTTACCTACGCAAGACGCAACTATACTATTTGTATATAAACATTTTTTTTTCCCATTAAAATGATTTTAAACGAAAAAATTAATTTAATTTCGCTATAGACAATATTTTAATAATTATTTATTACTTTGTAGTTTTTAAAGACTATTATTTATAAATACACGACGATTACTTATTATTTAATTCATTTCATTTATTAGCTATTAAAAGTTTGTATCTACGACCAACGTCGTATTCTTCAATATCGATCGAATACGAATATTTTTAAGCGCTAACATTTTAAATGTTTCAAATATTTAATAGTTGTTTTATATGCATATTATAATATCACATAATCTAACACATTTTTAAGACGAGTTTATGAATACATTTTTATAATACTTAAATGTAAGGACTAATATTGAAAACTACTCGTAGTCCCGACGCGCCGAAGTCCTCTATTTGATATCCGTCACCGACTGCAGGGTATACAATATGATGTACGTGAACCTTGCCGGTATATATAGACTATAGAGTTTAGAGTATAGGGTAGATAGGCCACCGGCCGTTCAAACCCAAGAAAATTGCAAAATTATAGGTAGTCTGAAGGTTAGGGAAATACTCGGTGTGTATGTTTTCTCATAACTTTTGCGTTAACCTTAGTCGACTCGTCATTATAGCGACCTGCACGTATATTTGTACGACATTTTGGAGTAAAAAGCGTATAAGTGTATAACTCATAGGTCATGAATATGTAGTGGTTCGTTTTTCGCACTGACCTTGACACAGCCAGGCTTGTCATATTTCGCTCCAGTATTCGTGTCCTATAGGTACCAAAAATACCATGGTTGGTAGTATAAAAATGCAACTGCATTCTGATAATATAGAATAAGTGGTGTAAAGTTGTGTATATAGTACATACTGATGAACCCGTACACTCCGTTGCCCGTAAAAAATTTCAACTCTTAAAAAAATTATGATTGTTCATCTCCTTTTGGGTGTAACTCGCTGCAGTAAGTGCAACTCAGCCACCCTGGTAGGCAATCCGACTACGTAGGATCGCGGACAAAGGACACCTCTTCCACCTTGGTAGGCGATGTTCAATAATTTGATTTTATGCTAGCTTGTACCTGATCAGCCTAAATAACCAACGGAAACCAATAACAAATAAATACTAATTTCTACTGTAGATTGTAACCAATGGCAACTATTTATAAAATAAATAAAAATACAATTTCCAATTCCCATCTTGAACCTCAAGATCCCTGTTTGAGCACCTCTTTGAAATGCGAATTTCGGCAAATACTTCAATAATTTCAAGTTCGTACGTTTAGTAGTTTTTGAGTTACAGTGATCAGTGAGTCAGTGGTATATGGATTTTATATATATAGATATACAATTTACACGTTTATTTTAACTAATAGATAACTCAAATGTTAATTAACTTAGACAAATGCTATTGCAATAGGAACCTTCTCCAAGATATAATCTTTCAATAAAAAAAAAAATTAAGACAATCGGCCGAGTAGTTTCCGATGACATTAGCATCAAAGGTTTCAATTTTCGGTTTTATATATATAATATATATATCATTATAATTTATAAACAACTTATACGATTATAATACACCACACTTCATATTTATGTAATATCCCTACTGCCCTAGATTCAGTAAGAATGATATTACCTATATATAGGTAATATAAAATACAGTAGAAGGCATATTATTTTATTCTGTGGTTTTACTATAAAACACCAGTCCCACAGACCGTTAACCGACTACAGTAATAATTGTATTAAGAGGATGTCAGCGCACTATTTGTTTTCTCTCTCTGGCCCACGCACAGCATAGATAAAACGCACTAACGCAGAATAATTTTATCCGCAGAGTTAGATTGAAGTTATGTATAGCGGAACAGTAGTTTAAGTAGGTACTATAATATTAGGTAAACTCGCATTCGTCTTAGCAAATTCGTTAACTTGCGGCCCAGCCTTTCACATTTGTATGATATTATAATTATTATTGTTTGGAATATTTTAATTCTCCTAAAAATCACTTTAATATAATATTATAATGCACGAATGGTAATATTAATTATTTCTCTATACCAATACACATATTTATAGTTTACTCCTAAAATTTATACGTACCATAATAATAGTATGGTGATGACAGCAGTTATTTTTTGTACGATTTTTCTTTCTGAGAATTATTTATGTTTTTATCATTTAAATATTTTTTAGTGAAAATGTTCATTGTATTGATTAAAGCAATTAAATTCAATTCATAACATTTTTTACAACTTTTTTACTCTTATCCCTGGACGATAATTTCCATCTCGACATTTATCGACGAAAGAATACTTGTAATTGCGTTTGAATAATTCTTTCTAAATAAACTAACCAAGACTTTCCTGAAACAGTTTTCTAGTTATATAATTACATGGATATAATAATATAAGCTCCGTCATAAGATTTATACGTTATACCTTAAAAGGATGTCACAAAAGTGCGAAAAGTGATACACGTCAAAATGATTCGTCAAGTCAAGTCATGACTAGTTTTATGACACATCTATATAATTGTCTCGTCTTGACGATAACGCTACAAAATATAATATATTATAATTCTTGAAGTTTAAATGGAATATAACACACGATAATATTATTGTAGTAGTAGATGACCGCGTGTTAATATTATTTAAAAATCATAATGGCGTACAATCGTTAATTATTAATACTTAAAACGCAGTGGGTACCTGAAACGATTATATTTAGGTATATCACCTGTAGAATGTAGATATCTAAAGCGTGATGGACCAGTGTTTCTTAAAAATTATTAGTATTTTAATGTATAAATTACATGGAAAAATTAAGTTAAATTAAAACTTGTCGGGTATAGCACTAAACTGAGCGCTTTCCAAATTCAAGCATTCCGGTCACAAAAGGACGTAATCAAAATGTCTAATTTGCACTAGTCTTATACAAGTACATAATATGGTTTGGAATTATTCGTTTTTAATAAAAAAAAAAAAAAAAAAATTAATTACATCTCACGAAAAACTATACCTAACCTGTTTAATTTTTTCCTTGGCAGAGATTAACAAAATATCCCACTACTAGGAGATATCGCTAATAATCGTACCACACACACATTGTGTATAGTATAGTAAATTATTACATACATTATTTATGTATATTATATAATTGGAATTATGATTTCATTAATTATAGAGGAAGGTTTCGTATTCGGCTAGTCGCGGTTCACCACTGGTATTATTATTATTTAATAATGCCCAACACTCGTACGGCAAAAAAATTGTATTAAATCATAAACATAGATCTTGATAATCTCAAAAGTGGTACCTGCAGAATTACATATCTATCATCACCATTCACCTCTACATAGGTATACATGTTTCAAACCGCTTCTGGCTACTGTTAATAGTTCTGTCGTGGCTTGGCTTGGTGCGTTGGCTGCTACCAGTCGCCAAATGCTACTCTAGTTCCCGGATGGGTGACCACCCGGGTTCGCAGTGCCTATTGCCACACATGCACGTGTTCCTAACCAACCGCACCAACAGTTCCAACCTTACCGTACCAACCCTACCAATCGTACAGGCTATAATGACCTCCGTCGTCGAAGCCTTTAACTAAAAAAAAAAAAAAATAGTTCTGTCAAAAATGTATTTATTTTGCTTTGTTTTTAATTTTAGTGAATTTTTTTCAGTTGATCGGGTTTAATTATAGTCGACTTTAACACTATGAGTAACTGCGCAGATAGGTCGATTAAATTGGTAACATTAAAAAGGTCACATATTATTGAAACACAACTATAGTGTAATACAAGAAAAAACCGATATCTATCCTTTATAAGGTACTTAATGGAATATACCATATAATTATTTTTCAATACGAATATTTCGTAATAATCGACTTTATATTACCTATATGTATAATTATTGTAAACATGTCTGTACAGAGACACGCAAGTACCAATATATATTTTAATGTATACCGGGTGATCCGATTAACACTAATTTCAAAACTATTAACGTTTTTGAAAATATTTTTTTACACAACTTCAAAAAGATATATTATTCCTATATTTTATTTTTACTTTTTTAAAAACAACATGCATTTTAAATTATTTTAAAAGCCGAATATTTTTGTGGAGTAGGTACGTCGGTGTATAAAAATCGAATTTTGGACGAGTAGCTTATGAGTTATAATAGTATTTAATGTTTTGATGAGCGAAGTGGAGTGGTACCAGCAAAATGTTGGTCCTTTTACCACTAGGTAGTCCATTGTCCAAACTTTGATTTTTATAGATCGAAATACTCCAAATCTTCTGACTCGAAACATGAAATAAAAAATGTATGTTGTCATACAAAAGAGTAAAAAAAACTATTAAAAATGTATTATTTTAGAAAAAAAAATTTTTAACGCTTTAATATTAAGTAAAAGAAATATTTTCAAAAACGTCCGTGTTACCTGCAATAACGAGTGACTTATGTTAAATTGATCACCCTGTATATGTTTACAAACAGGGTGTATCTAGAACGTAATATGATATATTTATACCGTCAAATCCGCCAGTTCCAGATTATAATATTATTATATCCTAGCTGCCATTAGCCCCAACTGTCCACCTAGCTAAGATAATATAATGATTAATACCCATATATAATATAGAAACTTTTCAAATAAAATCACCAAAAAATAACTCCATACGTCGGAGGACTAAACTGCTGCAGCGATACACAGCGTACGTCATGGTTATAATAATAATAGTCTTTTGATTTCGCGTGATTTCTAGTGCAGCGAAGCCTCTCAATAGCGGATGTTCGTGAGGAATTAAAATGTGTGTACGTCTGCTGCACCGAGGCGTGTCCAACTGCAAGCTGCAACGGTGTCGTGGAGAATACCCGAAATCGTATTAGGTAAGCGCAAAAAAAAAAAACTTTGCGAAATGTTCGTTGTACATAACCTCTATACTTGTATCACGTTTCTTTCCATTACGAGATACATAATATTATAATATTATGTCCACTCGAATCGCTCAGTCGAGCGGTTTTTACACCACTGCGATTTCGGCCAAACGTTAATCCCAATAGTGCTTATGCCATTATTGCCATATCGTAGATACATATCTAATACATACCGCAATTGTACTACCATATAGTTACCGTACTTACCTCACCATCACGGCGGCACGACATAATATTCGAATTATACTCGTTTTCCGGTCCGTTTCGTCTAAATTTTTTTATACGACATTTCCGGTGCATATAGGTACAACGTGCGTCCCAGATTGTATTTATTAGGTGAGTTTCGTTCAGGTCGAGAGTTATAGGAGCTAAAATAGGAAAAAAATGCTTTAAATATTTATAAATTATAAATATTCAAAATTCCAAAAAAAAATGTTTATGTTGTTATTAATTTGTACTAAAAGAAGTATAAAATATTATGGAAAAATAAACTATTCGGAACATTGTAAATTTTATATAATATATTTTCAAATATGGCGTAAAACTGTGAATTTTGATATTTTTTAACTGAATAATTAATTTAAAAAATATATTTGAAAATATAGTACAACCGGCTATTATGGTGCGAAAGCGATTAAATGCACATCGCACGTCGTTGTCGTTAAATTAATAGTCGACCACGACGGTAAAAATAAATACCTACATTAAATAATATTGAGTTTTTGTATTCAATATTATATTATTAATATAGCACAGCTTAAGAAGGAAAAAGGTCAAATATTTTTAGGAAATATTAAATATGCAAAAATATGCGTATGAAAATCAAGAAATATGCACTTTTTCCGAAATTTATTAACGAAATATGCAAAATATGCGTTTTAAATTTTTTATTTTTAAACCCACCATTGTATTGCTCGGATTTCTTGCTTTGTCTGCTATAAATCGAGAGCATATAGAATAATATCCAACAACTTCCAACCCTTAGGGACCAATTCTTGAAGATTTCAAAATTCAGCCCTCTATACAGTCGTAGCCTACCTGCGTCCAAGTATACATTTTTTTTTACAACCGAGTTGCATCCAGAAAATCGATACCGAAATATCGATTATTTGAATACACTTCATTAATATAGGTACAGTGGAAACTTGGTATCCCGAACTCTGCATAGTTATTCTGTGTATCGAAATTTTTTTCAGTCACTATCATTCATTCACATATTTTAAATTACCTATAGGTAACTCAAAGTTTCGATATGTCGAATTTTTTTTTTTTTGAGACTTTGAGACACCCGGGTTTTACTGACTATTATGAATATACAATATATTACGAGTCTTCTTGCATATATAACACTTATTGTATGCTACAGTTATATCATATACAAACAAAATAAATATAGAAAAATGCTGATTATTAAATATTATTAATACAGGTATCTGGTATATGTATAATACTTTTATAACAAACTACCGTATTTTAGGACGAGTGACGACTTTATGCGATGTCAACCATATATCAGCTAGTGACTGAATATTTTTCGCGTGGATACGGTAAATTAATAAATAAAAATATTTGTACTTGGTTGATTAGGCTGCACTCTGACGCAGCGAATAATCGATATGAACGCAGTACCTATACAACATAACCAGACACTGTAAGTACATCATCGGTATTCAACAATATATTATTATATCAAAAATAACTCTATAGATTTATATATCGAATATCGATTTTAGTGCTGGAATACACTATACATCGATAGTAATAATATTATCGATACATCCAACTCGCGCTCCCAAAACGAGGCGCGATAGTTATAGTTACCACCGCGGCCTAGTTTACTGTATAATAATACTTGCGAAATTTTATATCTCTTTCGGGACTCGAGTAGACAGTGTGCAGCCCCGACATTTCAGTCGGATATTATACAGTAGTTGTATACACCATAATAGTGCCAGTAGCTGGCATAATATTACGCATTATATACGTATAATAGTGCGCGGGGACCTATTCTATACGTCCGGGGTAGCCTTAAGAACGTCCCCACTGAGAAGGGATGATTATAATCTTGTGACTTATCCGTATACGACGTGTGTTACTTGCGAAGGATTTAAAATCGATGCTCCAGCCGCGGTGGAGTCGGCTCAGCACCGACTCGGTGGTTCACCACGTTTACCTATATTATATCGCATAGATAGTAATAATAATATAATATTATTTTGTTTGAATACCTATTATATTGAGCAATATTAATTAACGCAATCACTATTATAACTGCACGTTGGCACACGTCATGTAGGTATAATATGTATAATATTAATTACAGTTATTTATTATTTTTTCAGTATTTTACCAGAACAAAATAAAATCATTTTATAACGTTGCATAAGTATTTAGGTAGACATTAAAAGAATTAATTCAATCGAAAATTTCGTTGGACGAAAATACTTTTAGAAGTATGTTTAATTTTTATACTATACATTTCATTGCCTATAGGTATTCGACTGTTATGCACGTCCGGATAAAATATGTATTATATATTTTTTCATAAGCCATTTAATTTCATAAAAATACCAAGTTTCCCCATCGCTATTATTTGTTAATAATTATTATATAGTCTGACAAAGAATATCCTCAATTATATAATGCGGTTTATTTAATACCTATTATAATATGGAATTAGTAATATTTTTTTTTTATACATTAAGATTTGATGTATTTAAAATAATTCAACAAAAAAAAAACATGTTAAAAAATCATCGTTACTCTGGCAGTTATTTACATTAATAATAATTACTATAAAAAGTATATTATTATCATTATATAGTTATTAAAACTGAAAAATATAACAACACAAATACATATTCCGTATTTCTCGTAGGTATGCGTGTTTAAATACAGAGGTTAAAAATTAAACTACCGTTTTTATTTTATTTTTTTTTTTTTTAATCTGCAATGTTTGTACACCCACAGGCTACAGCGTATAGAGTATTCGATTAAAATATTTAATTAAGAAATCGAAATAACAAAATCATGTGCAGGAGTGACAAAGAACGAAATAGTAATATGAACGTTTGTTTTAAATTGAGGGTAGATAAATACGCATGCAGGTGGTATCTGATGGTATCTGGTGTATAAATATATATATATATATACATACATTTATATTTAATTTAATTAAGCAGCCATATAATATTGATTTCAGAGTTTATTAGTTTTACAGGTTTCATCGATTTAGATCTATAAAACAAATTTCTAGATAGCAAATTTAACTATGGTTCATATGCATAATATAATATGTGTGTATTTTTTGTACAGAAATTATTAACACCTTTGGTGCAAAAATAAATTTTACAATATTCAGGGCCAGGTACGTCGTCATTTATACCTAAATCATAAGTGGGTCATAACCCCCATGTGGAAAACTCCGACGAGGAACGCGCATAATGACGATTGTGTTTTTCTCAGTAGTTTTTTTTAATTACAAACGGGACATTCCCTGTACAAAGCAGCTTTCCCACGAACCACGTTGGTACAGAAACAGGAATCCACCCCCCACGGCCACCGTCGATAGTGTGTCCGTCAAAGGAGGCGGAACCAGACGGTAATAATAATTTTTTGAGGAGCGTGGGCCAACGCGTGCGCAGAACGGCGACGGGGGGGGGGGGGGGTAGAAACTCGTCTGAGCAGTACATCCACGTTCTTTGGGAACACACACCCCGGATATCTTGTTATCTTATAAAGTTTTAACTTACAAGTTAATTAATAATAATAATATATCATGATGAGAATTAACGATTTATGTGGATCTTATCAAAATACGAGTAATGTCACTAAGGCACTCTCTTTGATCAGACTCTGATAATATTATAATATTAATAGAATGTCAAGAGTAGTTAACGTAAGCAAAACCTACTGCATATACCTAATATAGGAAGTTACATAACGTGCAGGGTAGAATCAATATATTAAGTAGTAAGTATACCTATCATTGAAATGAAATACTTAAATAATTATTTATGTTGAACTGCAGTTAATAGAAATGTTGTTTAACTATTGGTGTCTTGGTCCTACCCTTATATATATATATATATTATATGTAATATACCCGGAATCCTCTCATTCCCTTAATGAAAATGACTTTATTCAAGATATCAATAACAATAATTAAAATATGGCACATCGTTTTTAAATAAATATTCAATTTCCTATATTTTATATTCGCCGATAATGTTATGTTAATTGTTTATATTTTATAGCCGGCGCCCTTGCAGTAAACCGATTGTTCGAAGTCCCGTAAAGTATTCACTCGTTCAGTGCTTTAGAGTTTAGAGTTGTAAATGTTTTTACTTTTTAGTTTATTTGGTTATCTAAATGTCATTCACTTTTACATCTATTCACATATCTACCAAATAATATCTGCAAATATAATAAATGCGCGAATGATATTGGTCCATTACGGCCCACTCAGCCCAGACATGCATATATATATAATATAATTTAAACCATCTATTGAAGCTAGCAGACACCGCGTGCCTCGAAGACGGGTCGTCCGGCGGATGTTGTGGGGAGGGTGGAGGGGTACACGTGATTCGTCGAAATTCGGATGAAATGCATTAAAATCGCAACACGAGTATCGGTACACTAATAGATACTGACAAACGGTCTGACGATGCTACAACGGATCGACAGTGATATGAGTGTATTGTGTGACTGCATTAAACAATAAACGCGAGATAATGGATAATAATAATAATAATAAACAATGTGAATGAATGACGTACGGTGATCGACGTGCATCGGACCTGCAGTCTCCGGGTAAGATATAATTTATGCCGTGCGTAATAAATCTAATACAGTTTACGAATGCTGTACTCAGTTGTATACGAGCTGTTTTGTCATTATTATTATCGTTGTCGTTATATTATTACAATACGTCCGTATAGACAGACCTGCACGCTCTACAGCTGCAACGGCGGTGCAGCGGTGCACTGTTGCAGCGACCGTATTGTCGGCGGCGGCGGCGGCGATGGAATGCAAAACGCCAACAAATCACGAAATTTAGTGTCCGTTTATGTTATATATACGTATAGGTACTCGGACACCCGCGCCGTACTCGGTGCGATATTTTACGACCGCTTACGCGGTTTGTGGGTAACCGCATGGTCTCACGGTATATCGCGTTGCGCACGGGATCACTCGCCGCAGTCTCCGCCGTACCCTTAAGTGTATCCCATTGATGATCTCGCCGTCGGTAATCGTAGTATTTCATAAAACGTATTTGTAATTTATCGTACACGCCTATTTCATTTGTACGGGAATTAATATATTGTACCGGTATTGTTATTATCGTACGCTGCCATTGTATAGTGGTTGTGTTGTTGCACGGACATACACGCGTGTAGTACGACTGTTGGGCCAAAACGTGATTCGCAATAATGCTCAATAAATAACGATTTTTTTTATATTCGTTTTTCATTTCCAGCCTTCGAAAATATATTTTCCGTCCGAGTGTGATTGTCTGTTATCTCGGTCGTGGGCTCGCGGAGAGCGTAGGAGGCCACTGTGTGCACAATATACGTACTTACCTATATAATTTATACATATATATATTATTATCTATATACGCGTGTCGCGTTCTTCTACAATAAACATAATATACACGTGTAGGCATAAACCACATTGTATTATTGTACCTGTGTAACGTTTATATAAATGCCTTTTATTTATTTATTTATTTATTATTATTATTATGATTATTTTCGTCCCGCCGCGACACACGGCGCGGGTAATCTGCTCGAACGAGTGGGTGTCGTTCACCTAATACGAAAACTTTCACTATTGTATCCGATTGTGAACAAATTGCGATGAACGTTTTCACAATCCCAAACGGATTATAATATACCGTATAAAATACTATAATATTTCAAAACTCTCTGGTTTTCAGCATCTTTTGCTAAACTGCAACCTAGGTACTGAAACCTTCAGTTTATAACTTAAATAATAATATCATATACCTAGTCATCTGTAGTATATGGTTGAGCTAGAGTTTTCGATTATCACGTCTTTATGGTCTGGATGAAAAAAAAACGCTCATGATATTGTGTTATAGTACCTACGACAATATTTAGAACGAATTGACCAAATTTTCATTTTGTCAATAACTCGAACGAAATCCATGTACGTATACTTTATAGTCAGTGGCGTAGAACCCTAGTTTAGGTTGGGTCATGGCCCAATCACTCTTTTTTTTTTATAATGTGGCCGATGCTGGGGATCCGAGTTGCTTGCAATTCATAATATAATATATTAGGATTACCTAATTAACGAAAATAAACGATAAATGTATACTTATTTATGTACCTTATATATTATATACCTATCTAATAACTCTAATGTATATACATATAGGTAAAGTAAGTATAGGTACTACTATGTGTGCAAATCGTATTAAGTATAACTGTTACATGTAATAAAGAGTAATATATGCATAAAGTTATCGATGTTTCCTTTGGAATTTAAACCAAATTAGACTACTCTTACACAATTTGATTTTACTTATATATATATACAAAGTATAGAAATGTAGATGGTTTGGCGGAGGGAGGGACCGTCGTGTTTTCATTTGGCCTGAATTGGTTTTTAGAAGTTCAACGCCTCTGTTGATTATTGTCATTGTTTGCTCGGTACATGATAATACCATTACTACTGAAATACTATTATGTAGTTGTAAATACGAGCGTGCAGACAATTAATTTCACGACGAAACAATATTTACACCTATAGAAACCGCGTCATCTATATAAACGATTATATTATGCACAAAATATTATAAATACACACAAAATAATATTCTATACATCCTGCTGCAGTATACGGATATATATATACACATAAAAACGATCTTGTACGTGATGTCGTTATGTGTTATAATATAATTTCCAATGCGACGACATAACACAGCAACACAGTGAACTGAATTATAAGGATATATTTACAATATATCGTTATCACGACTGGTCGCTAAAATAAAAAAAAAAATGATTACAATCTTATTTGGTCGTCGACTGCCGCAACTAGTGGTCAGTGACTATATTACATTATAATACATCACACCGATGGTCCGACGGAGTGCTTGGAATAAACCGTTATATTCGTCACGCGAGTCGTATGTGCCGGCAAAAAATAACTCGTTTATACCGCAACCACGCCGTATAATATTATGATAATGTGCAATACGGTGTGCACGTATAAGTGCACGTGCATTGGTAATAGACTCGTATCATAATAATATTGTGTGTACGTAGCAAGGCGAATAATGGCTCGGATAAGATATTATGCGCCATCGCAGGACGTTGGTCGGTAGTCAATATAAATAGGCAACTGATACACACGAGGATGAAGATGAGCTGGATTCACTATGTATAGGTACGTGGAGAGAAAAACTTTTTCTCCGATGACCCGTCATTGTGCTCGCCGACTTCAGTACCATGACGATTCGTCCATAAAACTATGCTCGTAATACTTAGATACCCATATAGTTGCTACCTATGCTGTATATAATATACGTCATATCCATGATTCGTGTGTACGCCTATTGAATTATTTTCGAACACGATTTGTTGTATTATTATAGGCATACACCATATTAGACCGTCAAACGGTTTTTATAATCCAGCTGTAATTATTTTTGTCGTATACCTCCTACCCGTTTCCTATATATATTATAACACGACTGCAGGTGACTTTATTCGAATTCGCGATTACATTTTATTCGAATATTACGTTTGTCGCTTGATTTCAAAACCTCACGGACAACTATTATTTAATAAAGTAATAGCTGTTTTTTTTTTTTAATATTATAATATAGGCACTGTAGATTAAAATGCATTTAGAATAAACGTGTACAATTGTGAAATATAATATTATATAACTATTTTTATTAAACTATAAAAATATATATGATACGGCGTTCAATTAAAATACGCATTAAAATGTTTGATTTTATTGCAGCGAAATTATTCTGATTACTTGTTAATTTTAGACGTAGGTGTACGTAAAAACTATAAACTTAGGTTCAGTAATTGCAGAGTTTACATATTATTTCGTTTGCTACCTGCTAACGGTGCAAAATATTAACTAATTTTTATGTCTTTAGTTTTCAGAGAATAAACACATTTATAAAATACGTGTTGAACGGCAATACATTTAAATATAGAATGTGCAGATACAGGTAGGATTATACGGTATATTATATTATTTGTCAAGAGTCTTAATTTCACTATTATAGGTTTGTCTATATATTTTGACTTAAGGTTGAAATTCATAATATATCGTTTTACTTATAATCGTTGTTGTCTGCAGTTGCTATTATATTTTTTTATATTATATTATGTAGTCATCAAGGATATTTGAACACGACTCTTGTACAAGGAAATTAATTTGCGTGCATAGATACATTCTATAATGCATAATTCTCATTAACCATGACGATAACAAGTTGGACAAATATTATGAATTTAATTTTAGAAAATATATTGTGTTAGTAGTAATTTTGCTAAATGTATATAGTATTATATATTAATATGATCACTCTTACACATGCCTACTTATGATGTACAGCCGTGTAGGAAAATAAATGTCCTTGAAAATAGATAATGTGCAACGAAAAGCTGCAGGTCGAATGCATTTTATAATACTACAATAACCTAAACACATTTATAATTATAATTACATATTTAATTACATACAATTTTTATTATTATTTTAATACATTTACCTATATAAACGATACATATGTGATATAATTTTGCCATTACTTAACTAATTACTATTGGCTCGTATGAAAAAAATAAATAATAAATAATAACCATAATAAAACAAGTTAGTATAAATAGGCACTGAAATTAATCGGTCAACTATATACCTACGAGGTTTAACTATGATGTTATTTCCAATTAGTTAAGTAACAAAAAAAAAAATGTTCCTTAAAATTCATGGCTGCATTATTTATACCACGGAGGGTGAAAAATATCTGTTAAACTTTTTTTCTCGAAACCGTACAAAATGTGGAAATGTGTAATATCATTAAATCTATCGTCGAATGATATTATTGCGTTTTGTAAAAGAAAAACCAGGACATTTTCACAGCCACCGGGTATCCCGGTTACCCTTACCATTATAACCGTATTCATAATCGTAGATACATATATAACCAAAAGTAGATATTTTGACATAGATAGTGAATAGCTTAGGTTATAGGTAGCTATTTTAAATCGGCTATACACATATAACTATTCGAGATGATACGTTATTTTCCACGGTGAATCTATATGCAGTCATTGAAATGTTTTTCGCACCTTACTGCTCAAAATAAACTATTGGTTACCTAGTTTAATAACTAATAAGTCTATGCGTATGCAATAACAAAATTATACAAAATAAATATTCTACGACACGTGTGTAAGCGTAAACTTTTTTGGTAGTCATAACTGCAGCACGATCCGTCTACTGCAGCTGATGTATATTATATAATTACTACTATTTATTATATACCTACATTTAAACGTATAGTATAAGGTAAGTTATTGACGCGATATAAATTTACAACGTTCCGATTACAAAACATTCGATTTAAAATGCATTTAAACAATTAATTTTATTCTATAGAAAAGACGTTGTCAACATGTGATTTGAAATTTGTGTTTTTTCATTTCATTTATCCTTATACGACCAATTAAAATGATCTAACGAACCCGTTGACAATGAGACGATCGGAGTTCTAAACATGGGAAACCGTTGGGGTACACACTTTGGTGACCTTATTTGTTTTGCTGGACGTTACTATTATATATATTATATATATATTATATATGCGTATATTATGTATACGACACCGAATGATTAGAAATGTCATTTAGCGTGAAAACTTGAAGGTTGTACGTCGCCAACGTAGAACTGAATACCACGACAATCGTTGTTATATATTGACTGTAATAATTTAAAATATGTATAATATTATATTATAGTCCGAGAGTGAGCCCGAGGCACGGTCACAGCCTATAATATATGATAGTATGACAATTGAATCGAAACTATACAAAGCTGTCATTACTATATAAAAAATAAACCTTAAATTTATCCTCACATAATATATCCTTTTTGAGATTACAACAAAACTATGGAAATAGTCCAATAGATGTATTTTATAGTATTTTGACGCGACACGAACCTGCAACTACTTAATCGGAATTATATATTTATGACGAAGCAATAGTAATTTTCTGTCTCGGTGAAAATAGTATATTGAGGTAGAATATCATTATACAATAATATAATACAAGAGTTGTAGGTACCTATACTAATATTTGTGGGCAGAAAATTGAAAACACTTCAAAACGTTCCTCAGTATGTAGTTTTTGTTGAGGTAGGTAGCTGCATATTATACTAACCTATAACAGTATTATGTTGACGAGAAGGCCAATACAACAACCATCACGACCTACGAACCATAGAGTAGTGTTACTCTAGAGTAGTGTTACTCTATGCCTACGACTCGGCAAACCGCGCCATCTTGTATAATTTAATATAATTTTTTTAAGAACAGGTAGTTGGGCCGACAGTCATAATAAACAATATATATATCTGTAAATGTAGGTATCTCGCCGTAATTATAATATTATAACACATTGCGCAAAACGAAAAATCGCGTTCTTCCTGGCCGCCTCACTTGGGAACTAAACTGTTTACATAATAATAATATATTTTGTGGAATAAAAAAAAAACAATATGGACGACTGCCGAACGCGGTACGCATAAAATATAATGTGTATACATAATTAAATATGCATTAAACACGCACGCTATTGCGATGGGTATTGTTGTGAAGAAAAAAAGCCGCAAACCATCTGTCGTCGAATATTATTCCAATATTATGTGCCACCCCTTGGCCGAGGCCGGTCATGATGCAAAAACCCTTCACCGCGCGGCGGTCGCGGCGTTTAACTTGTATCAATATAGTCGCATATAAATATATAATATAATATTGTGTATGCGGCAGTTATTAACTACGCTTCCTAAAACGTGCCCACACATCGAAATTTAGGAGTTTGGTTCACAGTTTCAAATTTGTACGATTACTGCAGCTGTTGTTACCAATGTTTAAAATCGAATATTATGCATAATTAGGCCGTATCAATTATCTATACTATATTGCGGAGTATAGGTGATATTTGAACAAAACGTCGGTAACTAGATAGGTATATTAATCTGCAAGATGCATAACAAAAACCGTAGTGCGTTACTCGATATGTTCCCTGTATAAGGAAAATCTATGAATCATGATTATAAATATGTTTTTGTCAGTATAAGACGTAACCATAACAACGAAAACCTTACGAAAAATCGGTCAGCAACAAAAAACGCGTATCCAGCGCCCCAAAACATGTTATTTATGTTAAGATTAAGAAAAAATTTTATTAAGGGGATTCGATACCGTTTTTGTCTAACACACGCGCGACATAGTATTTTAGACGTGTTTTTTGCCAAACATACCAATTGATCTAATGAAGCGATAAGAAATCTGAAAACAGATTTGACTTTGTCGTCAAGTCTACTTGAAATCGAATTTCCCACATTTTTGATATTATCTCCCAAGTTCTTAAAAATGTCATATTCAAAAAGAGTATTTAAAAATTCTGGTATTTCAATTTTTGGAGAAGTTAAAATCAAAAACTCAAAAATGTCGTTTTCAAGTAGACTCGATGACAAATTAAAATTTGTTTTCAGAAATCTTATCGCTTCAATAGATCAATTGGAATGTTTGGTAAAAAAACACGTCTAAAATACTATGTCGCGCGTGTGTTAGACAAAAATAGAAAATCACGGTATCGAATCCCCTTAAGTGTGCTGTTACTCTAAAAGTATAATGCGTGTGATCTACAAATAGGGATAGTAGGTAGTCCCGCATTTCAGATGTTCGATCCAATTTTAAAATGGTCCCCCCCTTTTGTCGCATTCGTGAAAATTTAAATTTATTAATTCCCACTTCACTCCACAGGTAGGTACGCCTGCACTGTACGGATGTACAATATGGCATTACCAATTGAGTTGGATTGAGTTGGATGTAATATTATATGAAGACCACTAAAATATTATGTACCCGCAAAAATGTGATTGTAATATGCACCCGTACTTGTATAGAAATAACTAATAAGCACGACAAGTTTTTCAAACAAATTCATTTTCAACTAATTTTCGTTGGGTTCCATCACTGGACGGACTCTCTCATCGTATTATTCATGATAATAAAAATTCTGTTATACCTGTTATCATATTTTCTTATTATATGCATGTAACATAGATTGTTAGTTTTCTAATAAAAACATTTAAAAAAAAAAACAAGTTTTTAAATATTTCACAGTATGAGTGACATAGAAAAACATCATATCTTATTTTATAGTTGTATTAAGTAGAAAATGATTATTATTATTTGGATATGGATTAAACATAGACATAATAACAACATGTTTTTTTTTAAACTTGGTTATTATGTCTACGTGATTAATAAAATCTTTTATTTCGAAACTGGTTGGCCAGTGTTACCACACATAATATTTATGTTCCAAGAAAAAAATCATAAAATAATAAATTTGAAAAAGTAGGTTTGCGTTCAGAGCCTTACTTGAGAATTTTGGCTTCCAGTGCTAATTTATTGGAGGTGTTCCTTACTTAACTTATACTTAAATCTTATATTAATTTTTTTTGCTATGTAATTTTTTAGTATATTCAATTTAATTTTCAGGATTATAAATAAATATTATAAGTATTAATTATTTAATGTTGATTTATATAATGTATTAGGTACAACAGTCAATAATAAATATCAATCATAAAAATAAAAAATATAAATAAAAAAAGTAGGTCAGCGCATTTTGGTGGTGGATGTTTGTCCATCGTCACTTCGGGCCTCGGACAGGATAGTGTAATTTACTAATTTTACTGTATTCGATTTGAATACAATGATAATGCATTCGATAATAAACGATTCTGAGCGGACGGGGAATCTTTTTTATTTCGTTTTATTCGTTTCTATGGTGATAAACAAAGCGTTTTAAAAACAGCTTAAGAACGATTTATATAAATAGGTAATTTATATAATTATAATTATAATTTATAATTAGAAAATATCATAAAAATGAAAAAAAAATATAAAATAAAATAAAAAGCTCATAAGTCGCTCAAATGTTTTGAAAATGTTACCATGTCTAGGTATGGATAATATAAGTAAACAACCCAAATTTCAAGTTTTTACGAATGTTTTTAACCGAAATAATATTTCTGGTAAAAAACGTCGTCCGTAATTATTTAATATTATAAAATCGTGAAATCGTACATTTTTTCTCCTTTAACCACTTTTATTTCGAGTAGCGTTTCGAAAATTGAAAAATGACCTCTCTAAAGTACCAGCTCAAGAACATTACCTTTCAGAAAAGATGCTATACTTGATACTTTTGAGCAAGTTTAGAGGGAGAAAAAATGTTTACAGAATAAAAAAGAAAAAGAAATAAACATCATTGTAAAACCATTACATTCCTCGCTCCGCTCAGAATCTAAAATATACAGATTTTAATTTATACAAATAATTTTTCCGAGGTTTTATGTCACTTAACCTCTGAATTAAATCTGAAATATGCAGTTTGTTTATTATATCCCTTTCCACAGAAAGAATTTTAACAATTTTAATAATTGAGTAAATCTAAATAGAGTTAAGACTCGTAAGAGTGTAAAATATAAACAGTACATAATATGAAAAAAAATTCTTTATTTTATTTTTGTCATTTTATAGGTACGTTAGCGTATAGTAAGATACATGAGACGTTAACCCAAATATATTATGCAAAATACGATTTCGTTTCAATTAATTTCGCCAAAGATGTGGCGCCTTCATTTGTTGTGCCCGACTTGTGCATAGGTAGCATACGCAAATTTAGGCTCATTAGTTCATGTTTAGCTTCGTTAGTTTTAATACCAGAGTAAATTTTTATCAAACAAACAACATTGACAATGATTCATACGGTCAGTGTTGTAAAATATTACAATATTATTTAAGAATCAGCTCATAGCTCGTTCCAAAATTAAAATATCTAAAAAAAACATTTCCGACACAGAGAAATTAAGTTACCTTTATGTTCGATGATAAGACAATATTCACTGTAATAATAAAATCAATGAAGCTAAAAGTGAACGTAATAATTAATTTTTTAAATGGTAATGAACGCTGTTGCCTTAAGAGGACGCTATACCCATACATTTGTTGTCTCATAGCAAATTTTCGTAAATTTCAGAAGTTTCAGTATAGTGCGCTCAACAGTCTTGGTATTAGAGTGAATCGATTTATAATCAAACTTTTATGTAAGAACATTGTCTGTGCGTAAGCGTCGGTGATTTTTTGATATTTTCATTTTCAAGCAATAAGACATCGGTTTGTGATATGCTAAACATTTAAAATTACACAAGAAAAGCCGGACTTTTGAGCGCTGTTAATGTTCTTATCTAAAAATTTGATGATAAGTGAATTTCGCACTCTAATATCAAAACTAACGGCACGCCACAATCGAAATTATATAGTGAACGAACATATTATTTTGCCATGTCGTGCGTGCAGTGGGTATAAGACGGAGAAAAACAAATGAATGGGTGGCATCCTCTTATTATGACGGAGACACAACGCGTCGTGTGCGGGTCACGTACAGCAGATGTACAATATCGGTACGTACATATTATTATTATTATTATTATTATTATTTAAGTCCTGAACCCCGATAACAAGTGAAATCGAACTACAATTTTTTTTTTTTTTTTTGATGTTTATACGTGTGATGTATTTTTTTATTTTTTTTTTTTGTTTATACGTTCGTTTCCGCGAGCTCGTTAAAACTGCAAATAATTACGGCCGACGATGGGTTGCGGGGAGGGTGGGCCGCGGCGGCGAGGCGTGTGTGGGCGATACCGGAAATCGCGTATGTTGTACACTACACACACACTCATACAAGTGCGTTCTGACCATGTATTATAATATTGTTATGATATCATATTATAATAATTATTATTATTTTAGTGCGTGTGCGTATACGAGGCCCGTTCTGGACGATAAAGTCGTGTGTACCGAAAACTGGGGTCGGCCGAGTGTAACCGAAAATAGTCGTAATGTATAAACATAATATACCATACAGCTCCTGCTAAAATATCACAATGCGTCGTATATAGGTACGCGTTCTTCTGCAGGGAGTGCCGGCGGCGGCGGCGAATAATATAATATTATATTTTTTATATTATGGCCAAACGAATTTCGGCGCGAACCCGTGTATGTATACCTACAGCAATATTATTATTGTTATACTATTGTTATATTGTTGTACGATTCGGAGGCCCGAGGTGATGATAATAACATATTATTGTAAAGCGTTTCCGCCACGCGTGCACCACATTTCCTGACGCACATAAAAATAATATTTATTACATCGAACATAGGCGCTTTTTTATTGCACGCATATTATTATATTATAATATCATTATTTATATGATTATAATGTTCAAATATTATTATTACAATTTTCACCGAGTAAGGTTGACCAGAACTCTATATAATAATAAGGTCCAGTAGGGGAGAGTGGTCCAAACTAGTGACACCCCCCCCCCCCCTTTAGCTGCGACTCTTACGCACTCGCCACGCATTTTATCTCGTTTCATACCCCAAGGTGTATTCAAATTCTTTGGATATTCTTTGCATACCCATATTTATGATATTTTTTGTGTGTGTGACCAAAGATGCTAAGCCCTCACATATATTATTTATTTTAATACAATATTATATTATAATATTCAAATATTATTCAGTAGATCATATTGCACAAAGTAGAACAATACAAGGAACTCGTTCAAATTTTAACTGAATATGCCAACATTGAAATGTACAAAAAAAATTATAGGTATTTTGAAAATTCAGTAGGTTTAGTGCCAGAAAAACATATCCTATAATATACCTATGCACTACACCGTAAATATTCCAAATATCGAAATCCGACAAATATCGAATGTATGCACACTATTATAGGTGCGTTATATGCGTGTTGAGCACGAAAATCTTAAAAGCTTTAAAAAAAATAACTCTGTATACCACGTCATAATGTAGTAATGCTTATAATAATATCTTAAGATGGAGAATTTACGTAAAAAAAATATCGGTCAATTTACCAATAATGTGGTAAAAATGGTGAAATAGCTAAAATCTAAGAGTCATTATTGTTATTTTTTACCATTAGACATTAGTAAATACGATTTGACATTTGTATTAGGTTCTAATGTTGTATACCTACTTGTTAAATCTAGTTTTTCCTAATAATAACAATAATTAACAAAAAATTTAAAAATGTATCTAAAATATCTATTGTTCTGTATTAGACATTAGTAATTGGTACATTTTATGAAATATGAATATTTAATCATTCATATTACAATTAATAAATAATTTAAATTAAACTAAACTATCAAAATGCACATAACCTTTATTTCTTTTTAAGTCAAAACATTTATATTTACTTTTGTTTTAATAATAGTATATTATCAATATCACATTATCTGCCTTCTTGGTAACTGCCTATAAAATGTTTCCTAATTACCTACTGATATTTATTGTTCCAATATAAATATAGTAGGGGTGGCAGAATATTGATACTATAGTCTATAACAAACTATATAAGCAATAACAAGTATATCAATATTAGAAAATATGGTATTATCACAGTATCAGTTGATAAAAAAGATATCGCACTTTACAATTCAGACTAGGCGTTTTTAATCGCATTTGATTGGAGGGGCCACACAACATATTTTTTTGGTAAAAAAAAAATTGGTAAAATGTACGGTAAATTTTTTTACCGGTAAAAATTCGCCTGGTAAATTTACAGCGCACACACATCTAAATATATTATAATATCGTCGTATACCATACCTCGAATGTACGCGCATTATAGATGAGTATAATATTATATTTTGAGCATAAGAATCTCAAAAGTCTTAAATACCCTGTGTCGATAACCATACACAAGACGTATACCTACTACACGTAACATTATTATTGTGATGCGTTCGTATAATAATATATATTATTATGCAGGTGGTACTTGCACCGTACCGAATCGATTTTGCTGAATCGCATGAAATTTTTATAGGTGTTGTGCGACGAGTTTCGTCGAAATCCATAGGTTTTTTTTTTTTTAATAATAATGTTTATTATTATTATGACGGCGTGGTTTACCTCGCGTGTGTTGCCGACCATACGAAACTTGAAATATTATTATTATATGTGTTACACGCTAAATCGTTTGTCCGCGGCCATATTCTTTTTACGCGTTTCACTGACGCTCGTGTGTGTGTGTGTGTGTGTGTGTGTGTGTGTGTGTGTGTGTGTGTGTGTGTGCGTGCGTGTTTTCGTGTGCAGTCATAAGAACGTAACCTAATAATATTCTATCCGTTGACCGTGGTCAGTGTTCAACGTAAATATTGCAATAGTATGGTATAGATACGAATATAACATTAGACAGGACCGCAGGGTGTACGAAAAAATAAATCGTATATATATTATACGAGTGAAATATAAGATAATATTGTATTCACATCGCAGGTGCTCGCGATAATAGTTATAATAATAATAATAATAATTAGGGATGAGATTGTATATAATGTATAGGTACTAAAATGGTGCAAAATATAAAATTCAATTTTAAATAATACCTAAAAACCAAAAATGTTGTAAACAAAAAACAAATCACGCTGCACATACAGGTCAGGAATGTGCAGGTAAGAAGCTATAATAGAACTTAATAAAAAAAAAAAATTAACAATTAAAATTTACATTAAAATACAAAAAAAAATTATATTAAAAATTAAAAATATCGCTGCAATATATGCAATTTACATTATATATATGTAATGATTTTTAAATTCCGAGGAAAAACTTTTTAAGGCAAGAAATTTAAACAATAACAAAAGAATTGATGGATTTTAATTGGAGAATTTACTCGGATCTGCAATATAGAAGCATGTAATAAAATAATCTAAAAACGAAAAAAAAATATCCAGAAATATATAAACGACCTCAAAGCTAGAATAGTCCAAAAAATCGATTTTTGAAACTCGTCGACGTATACGGACCGCGGTGTAAATATACAATACTGTACTTGAAAAGACATATGTCCAGCTGGGCAGGAGATCATGATTAAGATGCGAAATTCCGTACATTCTCAGTCCCAAAATAATATAGGTACCTACAATTTTATGCGGCAGAAGTTTCTTCTGAAACCGAAATGCGTGTGCGTAGAAGGTATCGACCTAAATTTTAAATAATATATATATATAGGTAAGACATAATAAAGGCGTAACACGGTTTCTCACATATACATACGAAAAAATTGAATGCAATCGACGACGACGATCGGCGATAAAGTGTGTCTCCGAGATTCCATGACATTTCGAAATTGTGTATAATGTAAAATAAGTACCATTTTTATTATAACAGTATACAGGGTGACTCACCAACCATGCTCAACCCCATATTATATATTCGTATAATAATTTATTTATTCAAATTCTTTGCTGTACAAACCGTATTGTAAAATCCTTGGATGAACCTATTTGGAAATATTGAAGCATATCTATATAAATTGAACTTCAAACTAACTTCGTAGTGTCTGAGTTATAAAGTTATTCGTCCTCGTGTAGATGGTGTGGTTCTTGTATTAGGCAGTAATAAGAACAATAATATAAAATATAATATTAGGCTTAAAAGATATGGGGGCTATAATAATATGATTTGAAAAATTAATATTAGTTTAGCAAAATGTTTTAATTTGTAAAAATTGTCTGAATATGATAAGCACTGGATTTAATATTACATATATTTTATATTTTACATAAAACCATTCTTGAGGACTATTATTCTTAAAACATAAATATTAATTACTCGTTAACTATGCACGTTTGAATATTTCGATATACATATACCAGTTATACTCTATAAATTATGCGTTCCCAACCTTTTTCAATTTGCGGGCCCCATTTGAAATTTATATTTATATACTGCCGTCCATATATACCTACGCGGGCTATATATTTTGATAGGATATACACTAATAATATACTAAAAATTATTATATTTATTTTTTATTTAAACCTATAGAAATTTATAATTTTTATAAAATGGTCACGGGCCGATTGGAATACTTCCACCTGCCGGATCCGGTCCGCGGGCCGCGAATTGGTCACGCCAGCTATATAGATGCATTAAAAATTTCAAGAAAATCTTTTAATCATATTCTGCTTAACGATTTATTGTAGAAAACGGTAGATCTCATAAATTGGTTTGGTAAAAATCAGTTTGTATCACCATAGGACACCGCTTAAATAGGTAGTAAAAAATCAAAGTGTTTGACCATAATAATAATATACGGTCTTTCAATATTTTTAAAAACCGAAGCCTAAAACCTAAAACCTAACCTAACCACCGAAGACTGCCGAGTCGTGATTTTCTATATTATGTAATTATAATAAATGATGTACATCTGATGTTAAAACTACTCAACTTCACCAACATTTCCGTGTTTGGACATGCTCGCTTAAACACGAGTTAATGGATGCAATACGCAATAATATTATACATATACTTCGTTTGTATACCTTCGATTTTGGTCTGGATTTTAATTTTATTTTTACCTGATTAAAATAGTTTTCGAGCAGACAATATTATCGATGCTCTGAATGAGCTTAAAACTCCACAAAAACTATTCATATTTATGTTATATTTTATTATTTAATATGCATAGAAAAACGCAGGAAAATGTATTATATAGATATAATATGGTTGATTCGATTAAAAGTCATGATGCTTTGTGCTCTTGTCATATCTCAAATAATGATTGTAAATGTAAACTCTAAAGTTATAAAAACTAATTTTATTTTTAATAACTATATACTTCAAGAAATAACTTTGTTAAAAGGATTTAAAACCTATATTTTGCTATTTTTACAACTCTCAAGGATCAAAAACTCGTGTTTCGTTTACTTTTATTATATATAATATATAAACATTTTAAACAAAAGTGAAGCCTAATATTTATATATTTTATAGATTATTTTGTCAAATGTATACAGTGGTCAATGGTAATTTCAAAAAGATGATTCCATTTTAGATTCTGAGCGGACCAATTAATGTATTAATTTTACAAAATGATGTGTGTTTTTTTTGAGACTGTTTACACGATAAATAGTCGAAATAATGCTTGGATTTTAAATTTCAGTATCTTTTCCAGCGGGAAAGTGAATCTAATTGGTGCATTGAAGACGTTAAAATTTAAAAATCACAGTAGTTTTGAAATGCGTCTAGAAAACAAAAAAAATTTTAGGAAAACCGGGATTTTTTACATAAAATTGGTTATTGACCAAATCTATTTTAGTTTTTGGCGTATCTCTACATGACATTTTCATCACATTTTTATATTAGCGTTTTCTATAAACAAAAAATGTTCAAAATACTTTGACTGGTTTTGAGTTATTTACGGACATTTTCAATTATCCATTTTAGATTCTGAGTGAAACGATGAATGTATTGATTTTACAATGATGTGTGTTTTTTTTTTATTTTTTTTTTTATTTTTTTTTTTTTGTGTCTGTGTACACGATAAGTAGTCGAAATAATGCTTCGATTTTCGACTTCAGTATCTTGTTCGATGGGAAAGTGAATATCGTTGGTGCATTGGGGAGGTCAAAATTTTAATTTCCCAGTAGTTTTCAAAAGCGATGTGAAAAACAAAAGAAAAATTAAGGAAAAACGGGAATTTTTACGCAAAATCGATTTTTAACAAAATCGATTTTGGTTATTGGTGTAACTCTAAAACAAATGACCGTAGATGCATGAAATTTTCACTGGTTGTTTATATTAGCATTTTCTATACACCATAAAATTTTCCAAATATTTTGACTCTTTTTGAGCTGTTTACAGCCATTGTCAGTTTTCAATTTTTTTAGTTTTTTTTTCTATAAATATCAATAAAATTTTATCTATTGAGTAAAAAAGCTTGAAAATTTAATAGAAGGCTCCTAGTTTATTGTTTCAAAGGCAGATGAAAAAAATTAAAAATCCTTAGTCACAGTTTTTAATTATAAGCATTTAAAGTTCAAATTTTGACAAAATACGGAAAAATCACGAAAAATAGCAAATTATTTTGATGAGAATTCATAAAAATTTTTCTTTTTAAATCTAAGATTTGAAAATGTAATATAAGATTACTCATAAGTTTGTCTACCTTTATCAAAAAAAAAATGTCTAGAAGAAACTTAAATTAAATTTTTATGAGCGTCTGAAATTTATATTTTTACAACATTTGATATTTACTCGATTTCTCATGTAACGATTTTTTTATTTTATTGTAATTAAAAAACGAATGACTGTAGATACTTGAAAATTTCACTGAATGTTTATATTAGCATTTTCTATACACCATACAATTTTGAAAATATTTTGACTCTATTTGAGCTGTTTACGGACATTGTCAGTTTTCAATTTTTTTAGTTTTTTTTTCTATAATTATCAATAAATTTTTATTTGTTGGGTAAAAAAGCGTGAAAATTTAATATTAGACTCCTGATATATCGTTTTAATAGCAGTTGAAAAATATTAAAAATACATTTGCACAATTTTTTTTTATAAGCATTTAAAGTTCAAATTTTGACAACATTTATCAAATTTATAATTTATTAATTATTTTGTGGTTAAAAATTTATAAAATGTTTAACTTTTATGGCTAAGGATTGAAAATTTAAAACAAGGCTCCACGTTAATAGGTTATATATAAATTACTTTATTCACAATAATATCATCAAATATACTTGGTAATATCATAGGGTGACTGACCGTTTTCGCTCAGAATCGTTTTTCTTATACAATGATATTATATCATTGAATTCAAATTTAACACCATCCATTACAGTGACCCACTTGTAACCTACCGTACAGCAGAGCGACATCCACTTATCCACCTTTTTTTATTTTTTTTTCTATAAATGTAAATAAAATTGTATTCTTTGGGTTAAAATTGTATATAAGGCTCCTCACACATTTCTAAAATATCAGATAAGAAATATTAAAAATACATAGGCATGATCTTTTTTTATAAGCATTTAAGATTTGGATGAAATTAGATATTTAAATGAAGAATAACGATTTGAGTTTTGTGTTGTAATTTAAAAATATTATTTGTGGGTACTTGAAACTTCTTAAGTTAACGAAATGTTCAGACCCCCGTGGAGTTAATAACAAATATAATATTGCCGTTATCAGAAATATTTCATTTTAATGTTGTATTGGAAATTGATACATATTGAACGTTATCATATATTTGACAATGGTCATCATAACGATGATGCCTATTAGACATAATCACATATAATAAATTGGACTTAATTGTACATCGAGCATTTTAGTGTTGGACAATATCTCTTATAACCCATACACCGAATATAAATTGCAAAATTCATACCTAGGTATATCTTTTAACTTATAAGTAAGTTATATAGTAAAATAATAATATTTTTTATTATTATTTATGTATCGTATAAGTATAATATAAGCTATTATTATCATGTGATTAAAATTCTATACTACTTAAGATCATGTTATTCATTTACAATAGAAAATAACTCAAATTATATGAGAAACAAACAACAGTTATGTTTGAAAATATATTAGGTAACTGCAACAAAAATTTATGATATTAGAATTTCTTGATCAAGAATTTGACATAATTGCATAATCTAGATATTTTAAAATAATTAATTTGAAATCCATACCTTATGGCTTATACCTGTAGATTTTAAATGATTGTATTATACTTACTCTGAATTAAAAATGTTTCGGTCATTTCATCTGGAGCAAATGTTATCCAACTATATTTTCATTACTGGTAAGACGTGGTAACTATTATAATTTAAAGAAAATGTCAATGAACCCACTATTTTAATAATTTTGTCCAGTATTTCCCTATAAACATTACCAACGATTAAATGTACTAATTAATTATTGTATAAATTACAGACTGTAAATATGTTTAGGTGTTAAAAAAAAATTTTATATTAATAAATTAAGTTATAGTGGTCTGATGACATAAGTCTAAGGAGCTTCCTTTGTGTAACCCCAAGATTGTTTGTGGAATTTCCGAAAAATATCTCATTCATACAAACCAAAATAATATTTTGGTTCTCACAAGAATAGTTATATCAGAGTAGTTACCTATAGTTAAAAATAATAATTTTACTATGGCCATAAATTATTTTTTGAAAAGTTCGTATTAACAAATAATTTTTCCTTGTGGTCAAGTAAAATAAATTAAACTTAGTGGTTTGTCGAAAACGTATAATTTGTTTAACCGCGTTAATACTAAATAAATTATACGTATATTTTATGATACCACAAAATATTTTTGTAAATACACATAATTAGGTTACCTATCTGGCTAACCTACATGCTTTGAGTTGTTCAAACGATATTATGAGGACGCCGCCAAACATCCGTTTTTAAGGGGTATAATATAGGCAATTTGTAAAACTTGCGAAAAATTAAAATTTTTATTGTTTGATATTTTGTTTAAAATTTAGATAATTACTAATTCAAATTAACTTACCACTGTTGGTTTTCTTTTAAAACTATATCCCCTATACATATTATATTCTTCTAAAATGGCTATTACTCTAAATAATATTGTTACTCTGTGGTATAATAACATCACTGCACATTCTGATATAATAAAGAGCTCATACAAAATCCAATATAATAATTGTAAACGTTATGGACTATATTGTATTCCCACAAAAATAATAAACACTACTGAAATTAAACCAAACATATTATAACAAAATTCAATTGTAAAACACACACAAACGACAAGAATTTTGATTTTAAAAGTTCAGCATAAATAGCTGTTGTTGGTTTTATACCTACATAATTATATAAAAAAGATTTTTAAAAAATTTAATACCTATATACTCATATGTGTGCACGTTATAAGCGCTGGGTGTAAGGTTTTCATTTTCGCGTCCATCATATTATCACAGTTGATTTTACATTATTCAATTTGAGTTTAATAATTTAAGTTTTTTATCATATAGAATTTTACGTTGTATAACATTCAAATAAAAAAGCTCGCTCACAAAGGCGCAATGAATATAGGTGATTTGGGATTCTGAGGAGTGCAGTGAATGTATTGATTTTACAACGATATGTGGTTTTTTTTTTTTGTCTGTAAGCATACACGTTAAGTAGGTAGTCGACAAAATGCTTGAATTCTCAACTTTGAGGGTGGTTTCATGTAGAAAATTGGCACTAGTTTTAGTACTTTTGAGAGGTCAAAATTGAAAATTCTTAGTATTTTTCAAAATAATTAGGAAAAACAAAATCAGGAAGACGAAGAAATCGATTTTGGTTTTTTTTGTGTACCTAAAAAAAAAAAAAATAACTGCCGATATTTGAAATTTTCACCAAATATTTACATTAGAATTTTCTATACATGATAAAATTTTCAAAATATTTTAAACCATTTTTAAGCCATTTTTTAAGCCAACATTTAAATTGTTGTTGTATAAAAATGCTGGAAAATGAAGTTCTTCATAAGTTTTTACCATAGTAATTTAAAAATATTAAATATAGGTTCATGGACACGATATTTTTTTAAGCATTTGATGTTTAAATTTTAACAAAATTTATCAAAATCAAGAAAATGTGCTAATAATTTTGTAGTTGAAATACTATAAGAATATGTTCAATTTTTATAGCTAAGAATTAAAATTTAAAACAAGCTTTCTCACAAGTAGTATTAATACTGTAACAAAAAAATCTAAGGTTGTATAAATAGTAAATACACTAGTTTTGTTTTATAGATATTTTAAGTTCAAATTTGGACGAAATTGCATACTTAAACGAAGAATAACGATTTTAGTTATTTTGTTGGAATTTAAAATTATCGATCGTGAGTACATTAAACGTATATTGTTATATTTTACACACAAAATTACATTTTTCAAATGCCATGACTTTGGAAAATAAAAATTCGACCTACTATATTACTAAGAGTAAAATAAATTACTTTAATATCAAAAATATGATTGAAATACATTATAGTATTACATACTTTGTAATAGAGGTTGCCAGACAGAGGGTCTACGCTCAGAACCGTTTTACTATTGTTAGTATACAATGATTTTATATAATTTAATTTTAATTTAACATATTATCCATTACAGTGACCCACACGATATCTATATAATATGTAAAGTACAGCGGAATACTCTCACCTTTTTTTTATTATTAATGTTAATGTTAGTTATTTATTTATATATTTATTTATTCTTATTATACATTTTTGATCGATTAAAAGAAAATTATAATTTGTAAATAATATGGTTTTAAGTATAATAAATACTAGAACCAATTTTTCATATATATATTATAATTTTTAAGGACATTATTCTTAAAATAAAAATTTTAATAACTGAAAAACTACACGTTTGAATTTTGAACTAGGTACATCAACATTTTCAAAAAATCACCCACCAAATAATTTACTGTAAAAAAGGGGAGTATTCCTTCAAAAAACAGAAGTTTGTATCACAATAGGACACTGTTTATGTACTTAGTACAAAAAATCTCAAGTATTTGAAAATATGGTCGTTAGGTAACACGTAAGTATATTTAAAAATCCCAGAAATCAGAATTTAAATAAATACATTAATAAAGGGATAATTGATGGGAGGAGGTGAGCATGCTTGGTGAGCAACACTAACCTAACCTAACCTTCAGAAATTTGTCCTTGCAAATTAACTCAACAACATAATTCAGTCATATACTAATATCGTATGCATAATCAAACGAATAACTTTACAATACTATTTTGTTATCTCACCTTCATTATTCTATTTAAAATCATCTTTTTACTAACACAATCATTACCCATATTTTAAACTTATGACACACTGACACAGGACTATAACCTGAAGTGGTTCTTTTCCAACTGAAACAACTTTTAACAAACAAATAATGATCGTGACGTTATCTTAAGCGTAAAATATTAAAATAAAAAAGTGGTGAAAATGCGCAATAAAACTGTACTAGCTTAAACTATAAAATGTATTTTCCATCTAATCTCGAATGTAATAAATACTTATTAAATGTAATATATAGGTAAATATATTATTTAATATTTCAATAGTACCTATAACCATACCTATTCAATTAAACGCTATAAGTTTGTAATTTAATAGTTAATAAATTCGTAGCAGCCATTACTTCAGTGTTCAGGCAAATTTATTTCTATTTTTTTTTTCGAATTTTAGAAACTATATTAAAACTAACAAATAATTGAGCAAATAGGGTGTATTGAATTAAATCCTTACCAATAACAGTGTTATTATCTTATATAATATTATGTAGGTGGTAAGTACCTACCAGTTACAAGGCACCTACTTTGAAATGATCGATACGCATCGTTTGATATACCGTTCCGCAACGTTACCGGCGAGACGTTATAATAATGATTATACCCCCCCCCCCTCCGAATGGGCCCCCCACATTCTCGTTAATACCGCTTCCGGCTTTATAGAGGCACAATTCAACGGAAGTTAGTATTATAACCCTTATTACCGCCACCTTTTTAAAGTGATAATTTGTTTTCGTTAAAAACATTTTTCGATAATAGAACCATTTTTTAATGCCTTACTCACTCTCCCACTCAGCTATAGAATCATAAATATTATTCGTTACAAGCTGCACCCCCCATCCATATATATTCCACTGATTCACTCTAATTTTAAATTGACGTGATCTTCTGATCGTAAAATTGTTGTGTTTTTGATAAGTAGTTTTTTTTTTTTTATTTATTAAAATGACAAATATTTCTATATTATATTACTGTGTAAGAGTTTTTGCGGACAAACAGTATATTATTTACCGTTTCTACTTCATGAAATGGACAAATTTTGATGAATAGATCTATTTCATATACTGTTAGTTATATTTACTGTTCCAATCAGACATCAAAATTATATTACAATAAATAAGTATTAATATGATTGACTATTAAATAGAGATTTTTTTTTCTTAGATTCGAAGTATAGACTCTATACAACTAAACAATTGTATAACTACCTACTTCGTATTTTAATGCGATTTTATATTTCGATGGCTCAAAAAAAAATACCTACATAATAATTGAGTATTATTATTATATTATTTATGTCTGTAGTATTTGCATGGTAGGCAGCAGCATACAACAACTGAATAGGTATTTATTACTTACAATACTAAATAAACATAATATAAAAATCATTGCATTCTGATACAGCTGATACAAAAGGCTAGACAAAGGAAACCGGTAAAACGATAAATATTAAATATTATTTTTATATTGTCCTAATACAATCTGAATTTTACGTTATTCAATAAAAATTAGCCTGCATACACCGAAAACCATAATAGTAAGAGTGTAATATTAATAATATGACATTTTTGATGATCAACAATTTCAATCTTGTTACCTGGAAAATAACTTGTGTAAATAACAAGATATTTTGTGAAGTGATCATAATATAATATTATATTATATTATCAATACGATTTTTGCAGCCACTGACAAATCTTGGAGTAATTTTAAATCAAAAAGATTTTAAAACTTCTACTGGATTATATAAAAAAAAACAAATTTAAAGAAAATATTTGAACATTATTCGTCGATAGTATTATATCATTCATATTATAACGTACAGTTGAAACTCTTTGTCATATCCTATAATTTATTATGCTGTTTATGTTGCTATTTATTAAGGTTACATCTAAATGTAATAAATAATAATCGACTAATCAATCGACTGTCTTAATACTTAAATGTGTACCATTATAATAATACCCACGTCAAAATCACGTTTTGAAACAAAAAAAAATCTTATCATTGAATTTTAGTAAGTTTATAAAAATTAAGAATATTATTTTAAATAAAATATAATATCTACGATATAAATTTTAAAAAAGTCTTATTATTATAATTCATATTTAATAATTTAACTTTTATTGTTAATTATCGTTATTATAATATTGTTTTACTGGGAAAATAACTACTAAAATAGTAAAATATTAATAACAAAGTGATTTTTGACGATGATGAATAAATTAAAATTAAAATTTTTTAATTATTTACATAATATCCAACACCTATATATTAATGGAATAATAATGAATTGACTGTATTTCGAAAAATAAAATTACGATAGAATAAAATCGTTATACACTGTATATGGTGTATCGAATATACCATATACGTCATAGGTACCTAGCTATTTTATATTATTTTATTGTCAATTTTGTGTCTGTCGAATCAGTGGTCACTGAACTTACCTTGAAAAATTAAATATTTTAAGCTATTAAGAAATGACCAATTAACTATTAATATAGATCAATAATATTTTAATAGTCATATAACCTTTCATTTTAATTGTACAAAAAACAATATATCAAAAATGTAATAGTAGGTACCTAATAATAAGTAAACCATACATTTTGTTGGCGGTCAATTTTCTTCAAAAAGTAATATTTATAGTTTAAACGTTAAATATAATTGATCTGAGCAATACAGAAAATGTATAAATAATAATCAGTATACATAAATATATAATAATATATCTGGCTATAGATCGAAACGAATATAACTGCATTAATATGCAGGTAAGTACTTTATTTAATGTCACTCACATTATATTTATACACATTTAACATTCAGTAGTTATATATAATTACTAGCTGCTCCTGCGCACTTCGTGGCCCGTAAAAAATGACAACTCTTATAAAAATTGTGATTGTTCAACTCCTTTCGGGTGTAACTCGCTGCAGTAAGTGCATGTCAGCCGCCCTGGTAGGCTGCAATGTGCGAAAATTCGATTTGATGCAAGCTTGTACCTGATCTGCCCGATTAACCAATGGCAACCAATAATAAATAAATACTTTATCTATTAATTATTTCTCCTATAACCAATAGTGACCATTTATAAACAAACATTTCCACCGTAAATCTCAAAATCCCAGGCTTCTAATTTTCTTAATTTGTCGTAGCGTCATGTTATATAGCCTATAGCCTTCCTCGATGAATGGACTATTCAACAAAAAAATAATTTTTCAATTCGAACCAGTAGTCCCTGAGATTAGCGTGTTCAAACAAACAAACAAACTCTACAGCTTTATATATTAGTATGTAGAAATATATTATACTTATTTTCAAATAAATGTAGTTTGAAATGCATTTATTAAGGAAACAATTTACAGTCGACAACACTACCTATTATTTAGATAAAATTATCGGAAACCTAGTAAGTATCTATGTATAACCAATATTGATTTCCTTAAAATGAATAAAAAATGCACTAGGAATTTTTTTTTGGTCAAACGTTGGCATAACTAATCTAATATCAACAACAATATTAGTTATTTTTCTTATTCAAGCATAAGCAGCTCAATGTTGGTTATAACTATAATTAACACGGAGATTAAAACTGAAAGGTAAACATAATTTTCGGTTATGAAATATTATATCGTTTAACTTCTGCAGGTGGTAGGTCTATACATAAAAAATGAATGTTTCTTATTTAATAAATACACAATATTTATTTTTCATTAATTTTTCTAATGACATTGTTACAACATGTGCATATGACCTTGAAATGGTGACGTTTCAGATGCTTCATATATACCATAAAACATAGTGGAAAACATGTGCCAAGCTCGCCCAAACTGTCAGCTGAAATATTTCTGCTCGACTTTACTTTTGGTCTACCTTTATAGCCACAATTTAAGCACACGAAATTGGTCCCTTCCACCGAGTCTATATAATTCCAAATCGATTTGAACATTGTTCGATCTGCGTTGGGTATCTAATTTATACAAAACAATTATGTGCTGTGATTTATTACAGTATAGTTATTGGCCATTGCAGTGTTACGACTGTTTATTATGGACTTTGAATTTAAATCCAGTCTCAAAATTAAGATCTACAGAGAATATTTTCAACAAATTTGGAGGGGAATAGTGTAGCGTAATATAATAAGTGCTCAGGCATACATAATATTTTCGGGAAATTGTTTATTTTGTATATTTGATATTTCGAAATTTTAAAGATTAAATTGTTGAACATCCAACATCTGTTATCACAATTTATTTTTTCCCAGATAAACTAAACATAATGTGACATTATTATATATTTACTATTAACATGGTAATACATATAATTCTTATACTAGTTTTGTATTAGTACATAATATGCATAATATGACCATAATTACACAGATATTTGAGATTCTAAAACATATAAAACTTCAATTATTAATGTCTATTTCTTGTAAACTATTGAAGATAACGTAATTATTTTAATATAATTGAAATAAATGTATATTTTAGTATTTTTTTCATACTAAAATGCCTTATCATATATCATATGTATGTATGCACCTATATGAAACATCGATAATAATAGAAACTCATAACGATAAGTATTTTAAGAAAAATTATTCTAAAATTGTTTAGAGTTTAAACACATACAATTGGTATAGGGTCTATTAATTTAATTTTTATACTTGACTATATGGCGAATAAGTTGTAAAAAATACAAAATACAAGTGCCGTCGAATATAAAATATAAAATAGAGACAGATATTTGATAAGTCTTCGTTTTATAAATATATATTTTATCTTTTAATAACAAAAATAATGTCACAACATTTTTTTTCGATTTTCAATTTAAAAAATATATTACTGTTTACTTTAATATTATAGACATTATTGATTAATATTTATTTTGGTTCGACTGTTCTCTTATTATATAGGACGTAGCTGTCTGCTGTAGTAAAAATACGTATAAACAAATGCAAAAAATATGCACTTTGATTTGAAACAAAAAATCATTGAAATGTTCATAATAAAAATGCACAAAAAACGTGTATATTTTATTCATCGCTATAATATCTTAAATAATATTATAAAATATTATGCAAATTCAAATCCTATAACTTATTTGCTTTGTTCGTAATATTAACGAATACGTTAAAGTAGGTACCTACCTATATGCTATAAAATGGGTCGTGTGATATTGTATGAACATTATTTTATTTCAAAATATTTACCTTGATATTTCTGTGTTGAGAACGAATGTGTTCAATAAATGTACCATACTCAATCAAGTCATTGGAAGTACTAGTAATTAATTTGGAGCAAAACAGACACTCGGCAACAACTTCATACATTGCAATAAACAGATGCAAAATATTTTTACTTGGCGTAATAATTTACGTTCACTTAAATGAATTCAGGATTGAATGATTAATTACTATGGTAACTAAATCAATAAAATTACCCGTCAAACAACTCACACCTACTATACACTCGTTTACATAATAATATTATAATCTGCAATGCTTGTATATACGTATATACCAGATACCTCTTAAAAATGGCAAAATTGTATAATTTGCAAAATCAAAATCCTTTAACTGTCGGCAAATTCGTGTTTTATCGAATCATTTTAATCTCATCAAAGCTATAAAAACTGATTTTATATTTACCTACGTAATTTCATGAAAAGGTAGAATCGTTGTTTAATGAGTTAAGTTGAAAATACATAATTCATAACCTCACTTAGCCATTAACATGGTAATAAAAAATAACAACAAATATATTTATCGGTTTAAAAATGTATTTCATGATAAAGGAGTAATGACGTGTTCAAATGTGTAAAAATCAACGTTAAATCCATTTTGACCATCCCAGTAATTTATTTGTTTTTATAAGTCACTAAATGAAAAAAAAAATGGAGAAAGTAAAATAATGCAATTATTCACATTTTACAAACTAAAACCCAAGTAATGTAATTAGCACAATAAAATATAAATATATTCAGAAGTATGCAGGACACAATATTTTAATATAAAAATCTGTATACCTATGCCATAAAGTATGAACGTTGTACCTAAATAAATTGTATTTATAAACTATATATTTAAATTATTTATAAGTATTTTAAATATTTTTTAATGAATAATAAATAATAACGTAATAGTTATATTATTATAACCATTAAAATACTATACATTTCAAATTAAAATAGTTGTAGGCGATAACTGTAACTATTTCGCATGTTCTATACTTGTTTAGATAAGTTATTGTATACCTACTTATACAATTTAATAATGGACGAGCATTGTTACTTCGTATAAAACTTGTGCAATATTTCAATATTATTACATATTTGCATAGCTATAGGCAGTATAGAATTAGAAATAGGATGTTCTATTTTTCATAACCCGGATAAGTCCTTTCAATAATTTGAAAGGATGGCAGGACGTGAATTAAAAAATACTATAAATACATTTCCGCTTTATATATAATGATAAACATAGCTGTCTGTACCCGTTTTCGATGGAAATCGGAGAAATTCTCAAAATCTCTTCTTGCCCCTTAGCAATCGTATTTCCTATTTTAGCAATATCTATTAAGCGCTATTTCGAATTAGGAAATTAATACATTACTCTTTGACAACTCAATATGAGAAAAATAAATTAGGTTATAGCGTCTATATTCTATACGCTTTTATTATTATTTATTATGTATAGCATATAGTAGGTAATAAGTTATTAAACTTATAACTTTAAAATGCCTAAAAAAATTCAATAATATGAAATTATAATATGCAGACGTTCTTATTTTTATAGCTTTATTTTTCTTCAATCTTTAATATTATGCTTTATTATTTATATTTTTTGTATTTAAAATATTTACTATACAATCTGTAAATATATTTTTTTTCCTATAAGTATAAATTATATTATATGGTGGTAGGAATCGGACCGTTGTTTTGATGAATAATCCATCCAGTGATAGAATTCCACGGCAATGAGCAACAGTTTTTAATCATTTAAGAGGTCCCGGCACTATTTACATTTCAAACGTCTTCTGGAGTCACCTGAGATGTTAAGAACATATAAATTTGAGATTAAAGGATTGCGATGGTTGGATAGATTTTAGTGGAAACTTTTAAATTAGGTTCTACAGGTTACGTGTTGTATGGTAGGAATAGAGAGGTCATAATGAAGTGTATTGTCTGAGACGTTGAAGGATTAATAATATGCTTTAAATTAATCGCTTCGCCCGATTTATGGGATACGAATATGCGATATTTACATCGACATTCGGGATCACCGAAAAAGTGTATTTATGATAGGCATTAGTGCCGTTACACAATGATGATTTATTTGGTTCTGTACCTAAATAACTAACACTGCAGGATGATATAATATGATGAATGTAAGTACACTTTAAAAAAAAACTGAATTTTTCGTGATCGGTTTTAATAATCATGCTGACGCTTTGTATTTTTAATAGAGTTTTCTATACCTATAGGTGCGCGAGCAGATAAATTAGGGAAAAACGATCGGAAATAATGAAATATGGAGGTCAAGGCTTACACATTATATTATATTAACAAGGACAAATGTGTATGATGATTTAACATCTGAATCGTATAATATTGTATTACTCATGGTCAATTTATTGATGTATTTATATATTTTTACTCTTGAATATAATAGGCATGTGTAATAACAATGAATTATTTATTGATGCTTCGAAAACCGTATATGATAGTAATATATTGACATATTATTATACTTACAATAGATATACTGCTCAAAGCTCGGATAGAGAAGTAAATAAATAAAATTGTCTTAAATCGTATCAATAACAACTTATTTATATAACATAATATATTAATATAACTTTGAACTCGTTAAACTGTTAGTTTATAAATCAGATCGTTTCCATCAATTGGGTATCCAACAAAAAATAAATAACCAAAAAATACTTTTCATTTTCAGCGAACTATGTATGAGTAATACATTGTTGCCAGTAAAATATGGGCTTCGCCGTCCGATGGATTTGTGTTTAAAAATGTATTTCGGTTGAAGTGTATAAAAACTTCATATGAGCAATCGGTTTAACCAGTTTAGGTGTACCTCCATCCTAGGAAATGAACAGAACATTTGGACAACACAGATTTTTAACACGGTAAAATAACTAATAAGTAGTTCCGTAAAATTTTTATTTAAAATTTGTTGTATCCCCTATAATTTCAACAGTTTTTCTACTTTTACGTAGGAAGCATAAACATTTTCGGAATAAAATGTAATCCAGATCACTCGTTGCAAAGTCCTCTATACTCCTCTAACTGCACGCTCTACCTATAGTCGCAAGGCTGGGCAAGTCAATGTTTTTTTTGAACTCGGTTAAGTAAAAATAATATGTACCAATAACAAAAAGTTAAAAGTTAAAAATTAATTTAACTATAGCTAGGTTAACTCAGTAAGTTTAAAGTTAATACACACTTTTTATTAAGTTAATAAAAAGTTAATTTGTTTATAGAACGCTAACGTACTTAATTTTTTTCCAACCCAAAACTAAATTATACATTTATACTGTATTTCCATATAAGTTAGATTCCAATGACATACATTTTCTACTTTAAACAATTCACGGTAAATATTTTTTGACATGAAAACGAAACAGACTGAAATAGTGAAATTAAAAACAAAATAAATAAATTTAACTTACTTCTTAAAATGAAAATATAATTCATTCATTTCCCGTTAATTAAAAAACACATTTAGAAAGTTAACAGTTAAGTTAATGAAAAGCCAAAAGTAACTAGTTAAAAAATTTAAATTAAATTAACTTTTTAACTCGTTAATGCCCTGCCTTGCCTTTATAGGCATGCCTGTGAATGTCCCGTCGATATCTGTTCAGAATTGTTGAAGATCAGCCCGGACAAACTGGTAGACACTTCAATTATTTATTTTGTTCGAATGGATTATTACCGCTATTTAAACATCTGGTATACCTAATATTCCTAAATATATATTTACACTGTTCTTTACGAAAAAAGTGAATGTCAAATATTTTAATAGATAAAAAATCTACTCCAACGGTTATTATTGTGGAAACTATTATAACTTTTATGACCGAACATCATTTTTGCTCGTATATTAACGATAGGTACGTGTTATGTTATTTTTATTATGTGTTATCGGCGAACACGAACTGCCGCACAAAACGACTAAAATAATAATAATATGTAATTACACTGATTTAATCGCCTATTCTATATTAACTATATCGATTCAGGTTCCATACGCAATATTTTCAAAAACAAAAATAATAGGTACCTACGTATGTAATTAGCAATAATATTACACTTCACCGGAGAAAGTAGTGTTTGCCATACGATTGTTGTAGCATTCAACGCATAGGTAAACGAATACAATTTACATAGTACAGCTGCCGCGCACTAATGCAATTTTAAGGCTTCTGCAGTTCATTGTCCACCGAAGTAGAGCACAATAATATTCGTATTAGGTGCCTATTATTTTTTTTCTCATATTATTTTTTATATACCTATTACCTATCTACGATTTCTATTTGAAATTAAACCCTTATGTTGCCGCCTGCTGCTCTTATATTGCTAATTATTATTAACGGTGTGTGCAAAATAATTATTTCTGATTAATAATTCTCACGAAATCCAACCGTCGTAAAATTATATATGGCATACGCGTACCTATATAATATAATACGTCGTGGAAGCTAAAATGCGCGAAATTATAACCTACTGCAGTGTGCAGCTGTATGTTTATACAAATCGCAACACAAAGAAGTTCGACGACGATTACCTATACATTATAATATTTATTTTGTATTCAAATAATTTCGTTGAGTCCGTGTAAATAGACGGTGTGACTACACTGATATAGTGTACGACATTATCGATAGGCCGCGGTTTTATTTTATTTTAATATTGTAATATTTTATAATGGAGTTAATTGAAATTATAATTCAATAAAAATAAAATAAAACCAATTTGAAAATATCGTATCCTACCAGTTGTAGTACGCTATATGAACTGTCACTCAATCTAATGGCCAACATCTATAATTGTCATGCTATATCAATAACCGCAATATCTTTTGACGGTAACCAATTTCGCTGCAACTCGCACAAAATTTATTGGGCACGCGCGACTTGTACACGACACTTATTTCTTCTCCCTTTCAAACGAAGTCTAAAGTCCAAGCCCCTCGCCACGGTAACTGCACGCCATGTCGACGACCCTGTTACACAAACACGTAATCATACTTTCCACGTAAACACACCCACACCCATCCCTTAGCGCAGACGTTTCCCGTCTTCCCCGGCGCGCCAAGAGGCTATGACGGAAACCTTAATTTGGTTTACAATAGAAAAGTGTTGACATTCGAATCGATCGAATAATTATTTCGGTGTGTAGCTATTAGATCAGGCACCGTATTTCACGACCCTTACAATATTATTATTTTGACTCTAGAAAATTGTCTGCATAATATTATCATCGATGCTTGACAAATATATAATTAAACATTTAGGAACATCGCCTTTTAGATGATTGTAATAATGTACCTACCTAACTCTGATTTTCTTTTGATTCACAACTTAAATTCTTTTTTTCTTTTCTTCTTCTCTGTTTATATAGTATTAAAACTACATGCATTAATATTGTATATTATAAATTTGTTGAATTTTTGTATCTCTTCTTTGTTTAAATATTCAATATTTATCCACGATGTATAATCTTTTGTAAGACTTTAATAACTATATAACTGTACTATTTGCCTCTTTGTGGTGGTAAATGTTAATACTCAATAAAACTTGAATAAAAAAATAACACGTTTCCATCAAAACTATTTCCACACCGTTGATATACATACAATAAAGTTTATTTTAGACTCTGGTAACAAATATGTATTGACTTTATTATTAAGTACTTGACTTAGATTTTGGTTTCAGTACGGAGTTCTTGTTATTACTTTATTATTCTTGCTATATAAAAATTATTTACAATGAAGGTATTTTGTATAAGCATTAAAATGTATAACGTACTGAAATTATAATGAAATTATAAAAAATATTTTTTCTTCTTTTAAACGTGTTCGGTTATAAATGATTAGAAACAATAAATTTATTACACATTTAGAATTAAAAAAAAATATATTATTTTTGTTGATCTATTATTTCCTATTTGTATATTGTATATTATATAGTGCTGAAAAATATTCCTGGCATTATTTTAAGAATAAAAACATTTTTTTGCATGAGTTTTAAAATATTGTTGTATATCAGCAATTCAAAAGATAATGGTTTGTTATAAAGTTGAAGTCAATTCCAATAATGAATGAAATAATAGTGTATTTTCAGTAATTATAAAGTGTACAAAAGTCGTATAATATGTGTGTATATGTGGCTGAGTGATGTGAAGGTGCTCTGGGCTCATTATTTAATATTTAGATCATATAGTTTGTTATGACTATTATAGATTTGTTAAACAACTTATAAATTATATCTAAATAATATGTTACATATTTTTTTTGTTTCATACAATAAACCAACTTTTAAAAATATTCACTTAGAATTTGACGACGATAAACTTTTAGGTATAATAAACATTTTATTTTTATTTTTCATCAAAATGAAATATTTCAAGAAAATAAATTTCATGTAATTTTAAAACCCTAATTTTGATTAAAGTTAAATAATACTAAGTTGTTTATAACATGTTTTAAGAGTTTTTTATTTTCCAATAAAATTTTTTCAAAGTCAAAATAAACATTATTGTAAACTTAAAAAAAGTATTACAATACATGTGATAATAGTATGGAAATTTTTTTAGTGGAAACGTAAAATCGGTCAATATTTCATAAGGTGGAAAAAAGCAGGGTACACTTCTGGTGTAAATGTGTCTCGTCCTACGTAATTTCCTTATGGATCCCATTTGTCCTATACTAGGATACGTAGAATACGGACATACAGAAAGTCTACAGTAGGTCATAAACCTGCCCAGGAACATGGACTTCCAATATGGATCAACGACGGGATTGCCTTTTACCTGATTGGGAAGGACTTGTGTGCTGTTGCGACTGTTATGGGTAATAGGCATTACATAATAATATTACCAGTGATTGTAAGCTGCGCCCAATTATAGGTAAAATCAAAAGCACACATTGAGATGGTAAAACGTTTTTTAAAAATGTCGAAATTTTTGCTATTTCTAAACGAAATAATGAACGTTATTATATTGGGTATAATGGAAAAAAACGCAACGAATTGCCCTCATATAATATATTGTCACGATTCAATTTTTACAATAGGTATTTTTACTCTAGAAGCAAAATTGAGCGATTTATACTCAGACTGCGTAAACATGTTTTGTCTAAATCGTACGACGGAGACAACACATGCGGATGTGACGTCCTCTTAACACATATTTTAACGACACCGAATGTTTTCTCACTAAAATATTTGGAAATTATTATAATATTTTTATTCAAAAACGTACGCAGCTGTCATGTACAATTATATCTAAATACAACTAACGAAAACGGAGACTCGTGGAAGATTATTCACGCTCCAACATTTTCAAATTTCTTGTTCTTATTAAAAAGTTAAATATTTTTACTCCGTTTAGTTCAAAAGTTACCAAGTGTTCTCGTCGTGCGAATTCATTTCGTAACAATCGATAACTATATAGCATTCTAAGTGCTCTCTCTGAAATGCATTATAATGAACGCTTGGCGGCGACTTGCCGATCGAGTTTAATTTTTGCTCATTTTTATATTCCTAGAATTTATACCACAATTAAATTTTATTTTGATTCCTCAAACTCTTTTATAGTTATGTACTTTCCCGTATAGATACATAGTGTAGACATATACCTAGTCATAAGTGCGATCTTAAGTTAGATTTATGCATAACAGTTTCGGTATACTAAGTATAAAATATATTATATATTACATTTTTGTTTATTTTAACTTTTTTTGTTTTGTGTATGTACTTACCTACCCATAATTCAATTTTTTTTACAATGTATGTACAGTGTAGGTACCTATACTAAACAGTGTATAATATGGGGGTTTGATCAAATAATAATGTAAAATGGCAAAAATTAAAATTAACAATAATAGGTAGACACCAAACCCACAGTGGTTCAAAGGGGGGAAGGTGTCTGGTTCAAAATTTACCCAATCCCCCAAAAACCAAATAATCATTGGGCCCCATGCGTCCATGCAAAAAAAAAATTAACTCTTAAAAAGGTGCCCCTTACATATGATTCTACCTCGAGTCCCAAAACATCTCTGCACTCAGCAGTATAAAAGCCGACCAGGAACTTAATTCACCTATTATCGTTTATTTATTTTTATTTTTTAAAGTAAAACTTCCTTGCTAAGGACACACACACACACACACACACAATGATAGATCTCGTGCCACGGAATCAACTGTATTAGTAATAATAATTGTTGTTAATCAGTTAATCAGTATTCAAATTTCAAATACCTTGAGACTAGGAAAGGATTTGTAGCTTCGTCTTTCAACCCATATATGTCTGCTATATGGTAGCTCGCCCATGAATCTTATTTCGGCTCCCGGGAGTTGAATATTTTTTTTGTTTATGTATGTTAATAAAATAGTTATTAATTATTATGATTGGATATAGTTTTCCTTATTGTATTATATTTTGTAAAATAGGCTTATAAAGTTATTTCATATAAATGTATAATCGAGTAACAGGTATATACGGGATAAAGTGTATGGTTGAGGTTTAAATACTAAGACAATAGTATAAATAAGGATAACAACAAGTCTTTAATGCCATATACTACTCTATGTGCAAAATATCTTGGCAGAGAAAAAAACAAATTCTTAGTGGAGAATTTAATATTAATTTTGCCTCTAAAGAATCCGAACCATTATTAACCACAACATTTGTAAATGAAGACCTCAACTTATTAGTTATTCATGAACAGCAATCCAATGACGCTTAAACAACAAAGTCAGGCACCACCCTATAAATACAGTTAGTTAAGTAAGTTAGTACAGTTAAATACAATTAATTCAGTTACATCACAATAAATTTAAATTGATGAAAGACATTTATAAAACTAGAAAAAAAGTAATAAAAATATGTTTAAAATTAATGTAAATGTGTATGTGGTTCAACTTATTATAGCATTTAAAAAATATCCATAATTCATTTGGCAAAATAGAGCAGAGTAATGTATAAATTCGCTTCAAAAAATGGAGAATTAAAATATTGCTTTGCATAACTTGAGGATTTTGCCATATTCGAGGATATTTTTCTATTGTTATGCTTATTTAATATTTTGTATATTTTCAAAATTTTATGAAAATGTATTGACTAACAATTTAGTTTCCGTTTTATAAATAGTATTAACAGTGTTTTAGGGTTAATAGTAATACGCATTACGTCATTACCCATATGTCGGGTAGATATATAAATATTAAAAATACAAAGGTCGATTAATGGCTAATATATATTATATATGAGTTTATTATTTCAGAGTGGTTGTCTGCTACAGTTTAATCCTTTACCCCATTTTGAAAAAACATATAAATTATTCTCATTTTTAAAATATATTTACCTGTGTTTATTTTAAGTTTAAAATATTTAATGTAGTATACTATGTAATATTACTATACAGAATGTAATATTAATATTGTTGGTATTATTATAAAAATAAAACGTAGTGCATATTTCGACTTTTTAATATTAAAGTTGTTTTTTAGCGCTTCAAGTTTAAAATATCGATAATACGGGAAAAGGTATCGCCACGATAAACGGGTACTACCTATACCTACCAACAATCAAAATAATTTGTTTTTATATAAGGGAACAATGTTTAAAACCAAGTGTTATGTTGAAATAACGAGTTTCGAGATACTCCTGTGGAAATCATTGTCACTCATCGACTTTCGATTAGGGTCGAAAAACTCATTATACTGGCTACCATATATATAATATATTATATTATATACGTCTTTATTCATTCGTTCGTTTGTCGATTTCCTTCAAAATTCGGATACTATGCACGAACAGTAAACGAATCAACACGAATATTACGTTTTACAACACGACAGTTTCACTTACGATTCGAAATATTGCAGAAATATTTTCAGTTCGGTGAACCGGAGAAATATGCTGTGGCTGGTTAAAACAGAAATACACAATCGACCGTACACGCTCATAATATAAACAGTGTTATTATATTATTACGTGGCCACAGATGACAAACTCTATTAGATAAAAAATTAGCCAAAAATAAATATATATTTTTTTGGAGATTGTCGGTGTACGCTCTTACGTGACCGTACTCTGTGAGAATCTTCGATGACTGAAACATTATCGTCGTATGTAATGATTCATTATAATATGATAAAATATACGTCATACGATTTAAGCTCCAAACTTTTTGCCAACCGTAATGTCGACGTGGTGTTACATATTAGTTATTATACATCTCACCATATTGTATTATACATAATATACAAATACAGAATGATTCATCGATACGTATATATGGTCACTAAAATTGTTGCCTGTTACATTTATTCAAATTCTAAAATTTTGAATTTTAAAATTTATTTGAGGCCTGTATTTTTTAAATACTTAGGTTGTTTTTACCATTAAAGGAGTTTCCTGTGGTGGTACACACTTTTTTCAAATGACAACCTTCCTTTTCTTTTGTAAACCGTTATAAGCAGTTATTTTTTTTGATGTTTGTGTGCACCAAAACTCAAATTTGAACGAATATTGTTTGTGAGTTATTACTGCATAAGGGCTAAGGATAATAGTTCATGATATACGAGGTTTACAAGACATAAGAGTAATGATGATTTGAAAGTTTAAAATTTAACTGAAATGTTACCTTTGTAAAAACTGTTGTACAATACATTTTGTATTAGTAGATGTAAGTATATAATAAGAACTATAGTCTAAAAATTACATTTAAAAGAATTGATTTATATGTTGGGACTATTATAGTATTATCCTCAATGTAAAAGTTTAATATCTCGGTTAGGTACTCGTTCGAATTTTAATTTAGGTTTAACGTTTAAAATAAATAATTTGCTTAACAATTTACAGTACCTGTGACTATAAAAAAAATGGCTCACATTTGGAAAAAAGTGTACCACCGCTCTTCAAATAATATCTAAAATATTATCCATCAGTATTTATAAAAATTCAAGAATTATAATTTAAAAAATGTATTATTAAACGATAAAATGGGTGAAATTGCTTGCCGAGTATAACTGACTTATAACAATAATGTACTAGTCATTGTAAGAAGATTTTATCATAACGACTTGTCTTCTTCGGAAACGCCGTTAACGTTTAAAGATCAAAGGCAGAGCGTATTTTTTCTACACTTAATTCGATTCGTTTGAAAATAATAACTATATAAATTATATTATACGTGTTAAATTCTCGTTATTATATGTGTACCATATTATAATAATATAATGACTAAATATCTATTATGTACAATTCATAAGATGCGACTATAAAATAAATTGCGTTGGGTGGTTATAGTTGGTTCATAAAGAAGTCATTATATCATATTATTATTGTTTATTGAAACAAAATTCAACAAATTAAGGAGCACTGCTCAGTTTGCAGCTTCCGGTCGTAACATCAATTCACTTAGGAAAATCATACTGACTGAACATAAAATATTATATTGTTTGACTTCTACTATATTATTTATTACTGTACAGAACATAAGCTAAGTGTTGATTATAAAAATATTCTTAACATTTTTATATTTTTTAAAGCTTTTTTTAATATTACGAATTGCTTATCTACACTCAACACATATTACTCTATACTAAACAAATACTAAATAGTGCTTTATTCTTATTTCTCGGTTATCCGTGGATATACGCGTATGTTCAGGTTATAATAAATTATAATACAAACATAAAAAAAACATTAATTTACAAATTACAACTAACTAACCATGATATAATTAACAGACTAATTAAAGTTTTTATCAAGTTTGAGTCATAAATGGTGTAAGCCAGTTATTTTATATTTATATAAATCCACATAGAACCCGGTTCATGGTGTAATAATGTAAAGTAATTATGTCATTAAATCAATATAATTTATGCAAACTCAAAATGAATAGAATGAAATCTACCAGGATTTGTTAAAATGTATGTTAGGTATAATATATTAAATTTTAATTTTGTTAATTTAAATTCTGGGTGCGGGAGTGGATAAATAACAAGACGGAAATATTATATACTTCTGTTCTGAAAAATGTGTTTTTGACTCAATATTAATAATTTTCAAATTGAAAATAATGACCAATTAGGTACCACCGCGGTATCTACAGGCTACAGAAACGTCACGTTTTAAAATAAAATTACATACAATATTTAGAGGTAGCTAGGTATGGAAGTTTTACATAACATATTTTCGTATACAATTTATGAGATATTTCCAATATTTAAAATTTAAATCACGAAAATACAACTACATATTTTATGGTAATAGGAATACATATTTTAAGTTACCATGTGTATAAAATATAAATAGTAAATATTATATTATTATATTTTATGTTGAGAGTATTTCTCGCATAAACCTTCATATTTAAAACGTTAAAAAATCGAACTAAAGTCACCACAATACACCATATCATTAGGAATATATTATCATTAAATTATATACATTTTATAGAAGGGAACCGAGCGAATCTCATCCAAATCGATAACAATTTATCACTGTACAAAACATATCAAGAAAACAGTATATCTGAATACATCGAATGTGATTATATTATATTATGCTATTCATAATTCATGATACTAAATTAAATATTACAATATCAATATATTATAGTATTATACACGGTTTACAAATATAATATGTTATATTATGTTAGGTTAGGTTAGGTTATAGGTATATTAGGTATATGTGTATATTTTATTTGTGAGTATACATTAATATGATATTTACTACATTCCAGTATATACTGTTAAATGTAATGATATTGCATGTATTGATTTTACGATGATGTGGGTGTTAGGGTGCAGGTAATATTTTTCGATTTTGAAGTTTGCGTCGGCAGGTTATCAGGTGGTCGTCACTTTTTGGAGCAGTAAAAATGCTCCAATATTCTACTTTGAAACTAAATTTAAAGTGGTTTCTGGAAGAAATTAATTGGATCTAGTTAGTATACTTGGTAGTTGGTACTTTGGAGAGTTAAAAGAAAAAAAAAGATCACTACTTTTCATATGTTATAATGTTTTTTTTGTTGTTGTAATTAATAAACGAATAACTAGAGACTTGGACTTTTCACTAAATATTGAAATTAGCTTTTTTTATAGGCTATTTGGAATTTCAGAATTTTTTAGTTTTTTTATAAATACTGTTGAACAATTTTATACTCGATCAAAAAGCTTGGAAATGTGACACAGGATTTCTTATAAATTTTAGGTACACATACCTACTGCATACAACAAATTAAAATATCAAAAACACATAGGCACAGTTTTTTTTTTCATAATCGTTTGAAATTTATACCATGTTGAAAAATCGCGTAAATTGCTAATTATTTAGTAGTTTAAAATATGTTACATAAACGGAATAGATATTCTAATTTCTAATGTTGTGTAACATTTTTAATTTTAATAGTTAAGGCTTGAAAATGTAATACAAGGTTTCTCGTAAGTTGTTCTCACAGAAATATTTCAAGTGTAAATTTTAACAAGATTAGATACTTAAATAACAAACAACAATTTCAGTTATTTTGTTGAATTCAAAAATATTATTAATAGAGACTTGAAACTTCGTATACAACGCTCCGTATATTATTATTCACTATATACACCATGGAATTTTCAAAGCATTTAGAATAGTTTCAAGCTACTTTAACACCACAAACTTATTCTCATTCTTCTACGGTTGGTCAAGATAGAAATATTATATGAAATAATATTTTATTCTTGTTATTTCATAATATATGTGATTTGTTATTTTGAAAAAACAGATCTCAAACCAAAAGGTATCACTTATTGAAATATAAATTACCAATAGCAATATAATTTTTAAAATATCTTTAAAATTATAGGCAGACCGACCGTCTACGCTCAGAATCGACATGAGATTTACAATCGTATTCTGCAAATCGTCCATTCCATCGTACCAGTGATCTACTCAATGAACCGATCGTACTAATAATTATTGTTCAATGCATACATTACATAGTGTTTTACATATTATATACGACACTTGACGTTATATGTATATAATATACCCAATAATTTTCGGTATTTAAATTGCGCAGACTACCGCCGCGGAACTCGGCTATTTTTAATCATTGTTCGTCGTACCAACACGATTAACTTTTTGATTTGCGAGGAACGAATTGGCGTCTGTATGCGGTTTTCGAACAAATATATATATAAGCACACGGGCGTCTCGATCGCTTGTACGGGAAAATATTCGAACACATATGGTTTTACTGCGACTCATCGTGGAGACTGCGCGAAGACAATCTGCTGCTGTCGTCGGAGAGAAATTTATAATAATTTTTGCGGCTGGGTGGGGAGGGGGGGGGGGGTGTCTGTCGTTTCGGCGGAGCCGGTGTTCGTCGTTTCCGATGAAAAATAATTACATCCGTAACCTTTTCCATTGCCGCAGCAAGCAATGTATGGATGGCGATCGCATCTGCAGCACTGCTCGTCAACTCGTTCCTATGGATATATATGTGTGTGTATTGAATATAGGCAGTCCGCACAGTCACGCAGCCCAGGTCGGGGGTGATGAATTTTATTTTCTGTATCGCATTCATATATATGAACGGTATCGTCCAGATGAGACGACGAAAGTTATGTACATAAACGACACCGTCTGAACTTTTAAGCTATCATAACACTGCGACATTGCGCGCGTGACCTGCTTCAAAACATCACCAAATCGAACGAAATCATTTCGACGTGTATTTTGTTTTTTGGGTACCTATGTATAATATTATTATCGTGTATACGTTCTATTTCCGCCGATATAATAACAATGTATACCAGGGGTGACCAAACCGCGGCTCGCGTCATAGACTTTTGCGGCTCGCATCTTATCGTAACATTTTTAAAAAAAATTTGAAAACACCAATTTATGTTTTAATAGGTTCTAATAAATCGAAAAATTTTATTAAAACGTTATTTACCGATAACCATCGAACTAAACAATACCACGGAACATCATTTGGAATATCATCCTCTGAACTTTCAACAAAGTTTTTAAATTGGCGATGTATCTCTGAACCTGAACGTATGTAATTTACAATTTTAAGAACAACACTCATCACATGTTCATATTTAAAATATTTATCTTATTTACAATATCACATGTATATAAAAATTATATAATAATATGACCTTTTTTTTTACATTTTGGCTCTTCCATATTCATTAATATATTTGGTGGCTCGCGAGTCTCTTCTCGCCGGCCACCCCTGATATATACCGTCGAAACTCGTGTAGATCACGACGTACGTTCGAGTCTGCTGCAGTTGTAAACCATATACTTTGCGAAACGTATAATATAGAACGTATAATAATATATTATTTTCCATGAAGAGCTTTTATGGGTATTTTTTTTTTTCGACAATCCGGTCAGCCCCGTCGCAACCAATAATAATAGAATATACACGTGACAATATGAAAACGATGAAATGTTTTGAGCGCGGAGGCGTCGGCAGAACTCCCCCTCGAAACCTTAACCTAACCTAACCTAACCTACGGTATACCGTGCAACGTACACTACCACACAGACTTGCATTTCACCGGCTATAAATATAAGTACGCCAGATGGCAGATGCGCTTCCCGCGATGACGTCAGAAAATAATATACGAGACCTCGTGTCACCCGTTTGCTCGGGCGGCGAACAATATATTACTATCATCGTTATTATAACACGCTGCAATAATAATATTATGTGGATTTAAATATGCGAATAAATTCTCCGCCAGTTTGGCGGCGGCGGCGGCGGCGTGGTAAACTTTCAGGTTACGTTTCGATCACTCTGCAGAACATAATGTTATCATTATTATTATTATTGTTAGTTATTATTGCTGCTGCGTTTGATATTTTATTGGATTGCGTCATGCCACTTAAAATATGCTTTATCCGCGGGTCCTTGCAGAGTGTTTTTAAACTGCGTAAGACGCCGTCGGTACAGACACGCGTCGTATGAGAATTTGTTCAAAATCGAAATTTTCAGGATCGGATACACCACTATAACGTACAGTCGGGTTGCTACTGGTTACGTTTCGTGATGAAAATTTCTTCTGAATAGCGACTGGTTTTTACTGTTTTTTTTAAGTCACATGTAGTAATTAAAAATATTAAAATAAATATTACAAATATTACGGAACTTAATTTTCTTTCCTATTTGTACACAAACTTGGGACTGTGTATAAACAATATCATTATTAAAGGTACCTACCTAAGCGAAACAATTTGTTTTGTGCTTACTTAAAATTGTTAACGTCATAATATATATTTTTTTTTTTTATTAATATTTTCCTTACACTTCCTGATAGTCCACCACGCCTTTAGCGCAATTGTCCTAAAGGCTCCCTCAACATTTAAAAATTCAAATTCAAATTAAATAAATTAAAAAGTCTAGAATAATTTTAAAGTATGGTCATTGGACCCCCTTCCCCTTCCATCAAGCCGTCCAGTCCTATACATATACCTGACCCCCCTCCCCCCATTTACCTAATATATACATTTGTATTATACAAGATTGTACCTGTATAATATAATATAATATTCTTATTCGTTCAAAAATAAAAATAATTTATATTATGTCTTCTGGTAAAACCTTATTTAACAGTCTACGATAATATTATAATACGATAGACATAATAATATGTTTTAAGATTATATTATTATCTATGGTATGATAGACATAATATTATCTTAAATATTAGTCGGCGGGCCCCAACGCAAAAACAAAACCTGCAGGGCGGCCGGGCCGCAATTATAGAATTAGACATTTTTTCGTAGTTATCTTTGGCCTTTGGGACACTCAACTAGTATGTAGCCCTACAATCTCGTAGTTTTGTACTTATCCATCGATGCCTGTTACTATAGTACTTTCTGGCTTCTGATACCTGACAAATATCTAAGAATACCTCTCAATATCTGCTGCTACAGCATGTCTAGGACTTCAACCGAGCGATATTTACCAGAACACTATTATTGTCTACCGATGCCAATTATACAGTGCTTTTATAATAATTCGTATAAAGTGCGATATACATTTAAATTGTATTAACAGGTAACAATAATCAATAAACAATAAGCTAATTTAAAAATAATAATAATCGTATTGTATTTACTACATTGTGCGTGTTACTGTGTTCGATATCATTAAAAAAATTGCACTAATGCACTATAATAATAGTAGTATCCTAGATATCCACAATTTTCATATTATGTAACGATGCGTCTCGTCGTCAACGGAACTCGTTATAATAGTGAAAAATGAGTCAAAAAGTACAACATTTCATTTGCAAAGGACTTAACGCGGAATACCGTGGAATATTGTATATTTTTTAAACTGGTGTCGTTATTGTAAGAATAAAATTGTAAGAACCCGCTATAAATACAGAAAAAAATTCTCAAAATCTAGTTTTCTGACCACCTTCGTCCCATAGATTAGATGTGTATAGCACGAGTGATCCTACTATAACATAGTTAGACTTAAATATGTGAAGCTTACAGTTCAAAATGTGTAGTAGTTTTAAGCGAAATTCGGTAAATCGGTAAATTTTGTTGGTGTAATTTTTTTGGGGGATTTTCAAACAAAGCATATTAAGGAAATATTTTGATCAATTTCTTACCTTTTCTCTTGTTTCTATATTAAAATTCTACATACGATTGTTTTTTCTGAATTGTCCTATCTATCCATAAATTTAATTCTAATATGAAATTTTCAATAAATGTATAAATACAGAAACATTGTCGTACATAGACTTTAATAGTATTTTTGAACCTAAATGAATATTTTTCTGAAAAAAAAAACGCTTGTAGAAGCTAATAATATGAGTTGTCACACGATATTTTTAACAACAGTAAAAAGGAAAGTAACATAAGAAGATAAGCATCGTTAAAGTTTGCGTAGGTAAATTTACTTTTACCCGATTTAATCTTTATGTAGTTCGACTGTACTGTACTGTATTCGTTGTAACCCAGATCGTATCTGAATTTTGAGGGTTAACCTCAACCCCCGTCCTCCAAAATGTCCTCAACCTTTTACAAAATATGATTATTTATTTGTTTGCGTAGTTATGATATTTTCAATCATAAAGGCCGTTTTAAAATTCCAAATAGATGGCCGACTACCTATCTATATATTTTACTCTATGATATTTTATTACAATATTATTAAGGCTTAAAATAGGTATAAGTACAGCTACAGCGTACTGTTATTGATGGACGACGACCATGACTATCGACGACTTAAATTCAGTATTGAATTTACTAAAATTACGATAATATACATAATTTAGACAACCCCCCCCTCCCCCCACCCACTCGCCGAAAAAATTCCGAATACGGCCTTGGTTGTAGCATAAACCTGCGCAACCGTGTTATCGTTAACTCCGTCGGCTACGCGAGCGGTTTCTGAGTATTTTTTTATTAACCGTCTGCAGTGAAACGCATGACGCCGCCGCCGCCGCCGAATTACAGACATAATAATAATAATATTATATTATCGTTTTGCGTGTGTGCATCGTATTTTGTTTTCGCTAAATTCGCGCGCGCACACTCGCCGCGGCACACACGAGCGCACGACGTGCCCGACGCCGCCGCCGACACAGAGTTCACAAACCCCGATGGGGTCCACGCCGCGCCAGCCGTCCGGTCCGCGTCGGCCCGCGACAGCCTGCCCCACGCCGCCGCGCCGTCGTCGCGATCTTGGAAAAAAAAAATAATAAAAACGTCGGCAAAAGACCGTAGCGGACGCCGCCGCCGTCTACGATGACACGCACACACACACGCGCGCACACACACGCACACACACACGTACGCGGCCGCCTCGAGGGGGACCATTTGCCGGACGTCTGCGCTCCGCCGCCGCCGCCGCACGCCGCAGCCGGTTTTTCGTAGACGCTGCCACTGACCGGGCTCAAGGTCACCACCGCGCAACGTCCCGACCTGTCTCAACGAATGCTGCAGTGGCGTGCCAGACTATTATCATTATTATTATTATTATTATTGTTGTTTGGCGTTTGTCGGTTTCGGTTTCGGTTTTTTTTTTTCGCCGTTACCGTCTGGGTAATAGGTACTACACACTGCGTTTATTATTATTATTATTATTTTTTTTTGCTTTCCCGTCGTACACTATCACAGTTGCGCAATATATTATTATCATTAGTATTTCAGTGCGCATTTATTTTCGTGTTTCGTGCACGTAGGCGAACCCGGTCGGCCTCGAGACCGCCGAAATACATTTTTGACCGGTTGTTTCGGCCAGACGACTGCCGACCTCCAAAAAATTAAACGGACGACAATGACCGCCGAACGCGCAGTGGTGCTCAAAGCCCCTCCCCCCTCCCCCCATGTGTGTATCGTTGATAATATTATGCGCAACATTATCGTTATTGAGCCTGGCCCGCACGACGCACAGGCAACAGGAATGGAGTTACTGAAATGCAGACAGCCGGCAATCGCGCGTTTTCGTTTCCTTGAACTACAACATTTTATGAACTTTAGAGCATATATTACCATAACCTAACCAATTAGGTACCGACAAATTTAGTTTGAAACATGTTGCTCTGTACACGCGGATTGGAACGATGAAATTAGCGACAAACTTGTCTCGGCCAGCAGTAATTTGTTCGGCGATATTGAATTATTGAGTCCGACCAATACTTTTGGGTTATCGAAGTCGAGTCCAACCAATATTTGTTGGGTCGTTCGAGTTGAGTCCCTTCAGCCCGACAGCATTATTTAGGAGACGCCACGTGGAGGTTGACTTAATAGTCTCTCAAAAAAAATTGTTTACACTGTTCTTTTTTTTTTAGATTTTAAATCGTATAATAATAATAAAAAAGTTAATTCATTAAAAAAAATAATAGAAATATGTTAGCAATTTGTTACCAAATACCAATGTTAGATTGTTTAGTGGAAACATGTCCTTATCACTTTTGGCCAAAACACAAAACAAGTTGGAACTTTGTTTGCTTGCAATACATAAACATGCTATAGAGTATGTTACGGCATTTGGAAGCACAAAGAAATATTTATCAAATTTTCAATTAGTAACTGCGTTCGATTTGTTCTTCTGCTTATTATTATTGTAAGCATAATAATAATTATTATTATGTGCATACTATTAATGTAGCCGAGTGTGAAACTTCCGTCGCAGACGTTTTCATTCCCGTGACGGATAGACATAATATTTATATTGGGCAATAATACTGATTTGCCACAGTTTGTACCGCCATATACGAATACAATAATATTGTCATATAACTGCTAATGAGGACATATTTAGGGTCCTACGCCTGGTAATTGGTCAAAAAGTTCGGGAACAAAACGTCTGATTTGTAAAAGTCTGGAATCTTTTTTCGTATTACAATTAATTTTATATTTGTTTAAAAAACATCCGAAAATACAAATTATTCTATATAAAATAATAAGAAATTACTATAGGTAACATACACAATATTATATTTGATTATTATTCTTTACTTACCAAACATTATTGTTCGAGACAACAATAATTAAAAAAAGGTGGATAAGTGGATGTCGCTCTGCTGTACGGTAGGTTACAAGTGGGTCACTGTAATGGATGGTGTTAAATTTGAATTCAATGATATAATATCATTGTATAAGAAAAACGATTCTGAGCGAAAACGGTCAGTCAGCCTATGATTTTACCAAGTATATTTAATGATATTATTGTGAATAAAGTAATTTATATATAACCTATTTACGTGGAGCCTTGTTTTAAATTTTCAATCCTTAGCCATAAAAGTTAAAAATTTATTAATTTTTAACTACAAAATAATTAATAAATTATAAATTCGATAAATGTTGTCAAAATTTGAACTTTAAATGCTTATAAAAAAAAACTGTGCCTATGTATTTTCAATATTTTTCAACTGCTATTGTAAAAATATATCAGGAGTCTTGTATTAAATTTTTACACTTTTTGGCCCAACAGATAAAACTTTATTGATATTTATAGAAAAAAAAACTAAAAAAATTGAAAACTGAAAATGCCCGTAAACAGCTCAAAAAGTGTCAAAATATTTTCAAAATTGTATGGTGTATAGGAAATGCTAATATAAACATTCAGTGAAATTTTCATGTATCTACAGTTATTCGTTTTTGAATTACAAGAAAATAAGGAAATCGGTACATGAGAAATCGAGTGAATATCTAATGTTGTAAAAATATGAATTTAAAACGCTCATAAAAATTTAATTTGACTTTCTTGTAGAAATTTTTTTTTTGATAAAGTTAGACAAACTTATGAGGAATCTTGTATTAGATTTTAAAATCTTAGATTTAAAAAGAAAAATTTTTATGAATTCTCATCAAAATAATTTGCTATTTTTCGTGATTTTTCCGTATTTTGTCAAAATTTGAACTTTAAATGCTTATAATTAAAAACTGTGACTAAGGATTTTTAATTTTTTTCATCTGCATTTGAAACAATAACCTAGGAGCCTTCTATTAAATTTTCAAGCTTTTTTACTCAACAGATAAAATTTTATTGATATTTATAGAAAAAAAAACTAAAAAAATTGAAAACTGACAATGGCCGTAAACAGCTCAAAAAGAGTCAAAATATTTTCAAAATTGTATTGTGTATAGAAAATGCAAATATAAACAACCAGTGAAAATTTCATGCATCTACGGTCATTTGTTTTAGAGTTACACCAATAACCAAAATCGATTTTGTTAAAAATCGATTTTGCGTAAAAATTCCCGTTTTTCCTTAATTTTTCTTTTGTTTTTCACATCGCTTTTGAAAACTACTGGGAAATTAAAATTTTGACCTCCCCAATGCACCAACGATATTCACTTTCCCATCGAACAAGATACTGAAGTCGAAAATCGAAGCATTATTTCGACTACTTATCGTGTACACAGACACAAAAATAAAAAAATAAAAAAAAAAATAAAAAAAAAAAAAATAAAAAAAAAATAAAAAAAAAAACACACATCATTGTAAAATCAATACATTCATCGTTTCACTCAGAATCTAAAAAATATAAAAAGTCAAAATACAATGTAATACTAACTAAAGTTTATCACGGCATATAATATAAGTTTTAATCAATATCATTATATTTTATGAATTAAAGTGGGTTTCCAGTAGATACGTGTATACGTGCATAAAAATACTTTTCTGTGATTGGTTGGTATACATGGTAAGCTTTTGGTATACCAGAGTGTTATACGTTCTTACCACAGGCTTGACCATTTATACCATGCAGTTAGATCCAGTTCAACTTTACCGTGTACACGGCTCTATATTGATAACATAAGAATATATGAGGTAACTAATTTGTTACCAATCCTAACCGATCTAACCCATATTAACCGATGGGAAACGTTTGTGAGATCGTTCATAGCGAACGTATCCGGTCAATATATGCACGTAAACGTACACGTATGTAGTGGAAACCCACCTTTACATTGATATTATAGCGAGGTCGGAAAGTCTTTCTTGGACCATGATTGTGGTCCGTAAACAAATACTTAATAATGTTCAGTTTCGACAAACATCTTTTAACACCATAGCAATAGTTGGGAACCAACTTTGGTTTGACGCAAATTTCGGTTTAACGAGAGTTCAGATCAATGTATATTGAAATAATATTTAAATAATAAAATATTAAAATAATAAATAATATTTAATAATATTTAATTATAAATTGCAGTCGGTTAGTCGTCGGAAAACGTACATATTGCATAAACATATATTATACGCACGTGAGTGATATACAATGTATTATAATATGTATTATATTATGCAGACTCGAGTCGAAGTTATTTGTCCAAAATATAAAGAATGTCAAGAATTATCCACCTGCGAATTAAACGACAAAAATAGTAGACGGCTGAAATATTCTGTTTACTCCATTGCCATTTTAATGTATGTATTTATACGCACGCGAGATTTATCGTTATCAAAAACGTGCTCGTGGTCTGTGATGTGTGTACCTATGTGTGATCCAAGTTGATATACACATAGTATATCATAAGATTTATAAATATATTATTATTATATTGTACAATTATAAATAAATAAAACGTTCGGTGCAATTTAATCGTAATATAACTAACTAATTAATATAACGATTAATAACGAATAATTAGCGTTTATTGGCATGTTAAACAACGTCATAAGTTGGAGCAGTAATAATAATACTAATAACAATAATGCGTTGTATATAATATATTATTTATATATACATGCAACTATAATAATTGTGTACATCCGTTTTATTATAATATTAATGTCGTCGTACGCGCACAGAGACTATATTTCAATAATAAATTCGATTACCGTTCCGAACGGGTGAAAAATTAAATTTTAATCGTCGACATAATAAAATTATATATTATTATTATAACATCGTAGCTCTTAATGTTCCAATCAAAGACCTATAGTGCCTATATATATATATATATATGCAAGTGCTCGATTAAAAGCTTCAGTGCAGCGACACGCTGTTCGTTTCGTTTGCAGCACAACTTACTGTTGTTATACTTGTAACTTGTTTGACATATTGTTATAAATATAAAGGTCCGCTGCAGTCTCTCGAAGCCAACGAGCGATTTTCCAGATTTTTTTTCGCCGGAAAGTCGTTACCAGGCACGGAAACAAATTATTATACAATATACGCGCTCACAGCGGGGACATATAGTATAATATACGTCCATAATCCGCTCCAAAAACCTGTCGAGCAGGGACGTGTTTACGAGGGTGGTGGAAGGTCGTGGGAATTCATCCCCTATAACCCGTATGTAAACTATGCATATATAACTATATGCCGAGCATGATATGCTTAGGGTGATAATATGCATATATATCGTTGTCGCGGTGAACGGCGAGGACTATACAGGTAGGACTATAATGTGTATAGTCGCACTTTGCGCAGGCATCCGTCGTAAGTTATGTATAGTTTTAGTTTTTTTTTTTTCATTTTGCACTTTGAAGATCCGTTTACAAATATGTGTTGAAAATTAAAATATTTTTACCATAAGAGAAAAATAATAATAACATAGTGATGCCTGGATATAGTAAGAAAATACCTAAAATAACCGCTTTATGTCCGGTTCCCGATGAAAAAAATCCGCTATGCGTTTTTACATATTATTGCAGAGATTAAAATATTGTTGTAATAAAATTATTACCTTTTCATAAAATTCCATTCCTGCGCGATTCGAAAAATACTGAATACGTCACTGCATTGTGAAGTATGCAAGCTGCAAGTGCGTATCACAGGCGGTGTAATATTAAACAATATAAAATATATTTTCATGATGGCCTTAGACTGCACGGGCGAGGTCGAATATTATTATGAAGGGTGCAGGATGGCGTGTTCCGGTGCCCCTGAAAGTTAGAAAATAAACGTTTACATATCGACGACAGACAAAGGACGATGATGATTTATTGATATACACAAATCAATATGATAATGTGGAAAGCTGAGGACGAAGAACCAATGGGACTTGCACCGTGCCGTCGAACCAGGGCCGTAGACAATGGAGGGGCAGGGGTTTTAAAAATAAGACCAACAAAAAAAGATTAAATGTAAAAGGTTAATTTAAATATCAATAACTTGACGTAATATTGACACGCAGGGACCTACATACAACCATAGTTGTTTTGTTCGTTTCGTGTAGGTTAAACTGCAACTGAAACGAGTAAAACTTTCCAATGACACTTGTTTATTGGTGCGGTTATTCGGTTTCTTGTCATGGAATGGTGATTTTTCTGGATGGGCGAGGGGGAGAAAGTTTATGTCATCATCGTATACCATGTATAGACACCTATAATATGCAAAACGCTCATACGAGACTTTATGTCATATACAGAGTGATTCATAAAGCGCAAAACACTCATTATCTCAAAAAGTATTAATGTTTTTGAAAATATTTTTTTTTAATAGTTTCAAGTTGTTAAAAAAACTATGTTTTTATTAAAAAAATTATATTTTTAAATATTTTTTATCTATATAATTTTTTAAGTTTTTACTTTTTTGAATGACAGCATAGAGTTTTAAATTCATATTCCAAAGCAGAATATTTTTCTAATGAGTGGAGTGGTATGGGGTCACCCCGCAAATGTGTGTCCACTACTCCGCTGTCTAAACCTTAAATATTTATAACTCATAAACTACTCGTCCTAAATTCGATATTTATGTATTAAAATACTTAGAAAAATATTCTGCTTTGGAAAATGAAATTAAAACTCTATGCTGTCATTCCAAAAAGTAAAAAATCATAAGGATAAAAAATATTTAAAAATATAAATTTTTAATAAAAATGTTGAAAAACATTACTTTTTGAGATAATGAGTGTTTTACGCTTAATAAATCACCCTGTATATATATATAATAACCTAACCTATGTATATAATATTATGATATAGTCACGTGTTTGATTTCCGTTGCTTAAACGTTGGTTGAATGCGATTAGAAAACATTTTATGCGTTTGATAACAGTTTTAAATTTTGTTATTTATTTAACAAATATTCACGTAATTAAAAGGTTATTTTTATGAAACTCGTGAAAACATTTTCTGAAAAATACCCTCCGGTAAAAAGGTACTCTGCAGGTAAAAAAAAACCATCATGAATACTTTTGAAATACGCCTGAAAATTATAGTGTTATTCGAATAATCCGTCGCTGTTTATTATTATAATATTGTACCTATATGCTATTTGATATTTATTACCATAATATTTGTAAATACCTATTTGTAATAAATTATTAATAAATAATATAAAAACAATATACAGTACTTTAGGTTATTTTCGTTGAAGATATATGATATAATACTTTCATAATATTTACCTCTTGGAAACATTTTAAAATAATGCCTAGATATAATAATAATTATATGTTAATAAATTATGTGCAACACGTATTTTAAAATTAGTGTTATAAAATTCACTAGGAATTTTTATTTTAAAATATTATTTAATATATATACTATTATGCAAATAAAAACAATTCAAATATCATATAAAACACAAGCAACGGACATGACATTTAAAAATCCTTTAAAGTTATGATTTGTGTCTGCGTCGACCGATAATACAAAAACCATAATGTTATAACAAGACGTGTTTTATTTGGATACTATAGTTATAACATCGCGTTATGTTTAAATAAATTGCACATTACAGAATATTACACTTATTTCTTATTAATTGTTATTAAAACCACAGCGCCAAATACCAATCTGAGAAGATATTATAATAACGAAAGAAACCGGTTCAAAGTTTGAAGGCTAAAATTTTAAAAATGTATTTAGTGTCTATATAGTTTATCAGATTGAAAAAAGTGTTTTTTTTTTTAAGTTTCAATTAATATTTTTAAGTGATAATGAAGCTTACTATTGATAAGCTAACATAATACATACGGTAACTACTTGTACAGACAGTGTACACTATACGCAATACACATATTATGCAAGTGTATAATAAAAACACAGTGTGTTCTTGAATGGTATTTATACTTTTTTTCTAAACACTTTGAAATACTAAATCGTCAAGTTATTATAAATATACGATATCATTATAATGGGTTTAAAATGTTTTAACAAAAAAACTATACTTATTTCACTCATTAATATTATTATTATATTATTATTTTAAATAATATAGGTGTAAAACAGACATGGATATATTATAATACCTATCACTGTTATGTAATTCGAACAAGTATTGACATATTGTTGAAAATATTATAACATTTGCAAAGTATTTATTTTTACAGTGAGATTGTTGGTATATCTAAATATAATATATTACCTACATAATTATAAAACAACTTTATGAACATTAATACTACTCGTTTTAAATTAAATTTGATAAAATTCCATATCTGCACCAATAAATGCGGTTTTTAATACGCTGCAGTATTCGATTACATATAAGGTGATGTATATTTTATATTATGATATATGATGTGTGTAATATTGTTAGAAACCATGAAATATAACATTAAAACAATATAAATATATAGATTATATTAATTATTGACGCCTGAATGAAAATAATTATGTCATGTCGTTATATAAACCAATATATAGTCAATAGGCACCTTCTCATGTAAGTAGGTGTACCTCTCACCGTCTCGAAATATAAATATATATATTTTTGAAAATATTTTTATTTACATAATTTTAAGTCATTTCAAAAGAAATTTTTTTAAAAATTTTTTTTGTCGTAATAGTTATTAAGTTGTAAATTTTTTATTTCATGTTGCAAAACAGAATATATTTCTAAAAATTACTTTGTACTTATAAAAATGTTAAAAGTGTAGTTATTGTTAGTAAAGTTATAACTTACAAGTATTTACATTTTAGAAGAGTGAAATGGTGTGGCCAGGATTACCACAAAAAATGGTGGTCAACTACTACACTCGTCTAAACCGTACGTACTTATAGCTGTTTAAAGTTACCTTCGGCAGCAATGGCAAATGTGAGTAATTCACAAATAGTTTTAAATTGTTAGAAAATGCATTTATGATATGATACGATATAAACGAATCAATGGTCAGTGGACTACAGCGTTTCTCAACCTTTTTATCGGCGCTACCCCCCCCCCCCCCCCCCCCCCAACACACACACACACACATTATAATCAATCTCAAATACCACATCAATTTAAACTTTTCACTTTATTATTCATAGGTTAAATGAATAAAAGGTTGTTTTTCTACATTAGCGTTTAGTTATTTCTGATCGATGCGACCCCCAGGTTGAGAAACGCTGAATGAACAGATACTACCTACATTTTGTTGTGTAAATTGGCAGCGACAACGAATTTTATGGAGTAGTACATTGGACATAATATACAGAATGAATATGCTGTACGCCATTGCGTATTAAACAAACAGTTAATCAGAATCGTTTAAATGTTAAGGTTTGTTCTCTGTAAATAGTTATCAACAAGTTAAAAATTAAAATATCGAGAAAAAAAACTAACGCGTATTTGTATATTATAATATATTTAGAGGACGGCAACGCTCTATTGGTTTCATCTCTCTGACCCACTCGCAACATTGAACATTTGCGTGCAGCAAGACCCACCTTGTGTTGTCAACATCATATTAGATTGAATTGACCTATTAAAGTTAAGAACACTATCTGTATTTGAACGATGGCTTTTTTACGATATTTCTTATTTTTTATGCAAGTTATGGGTATGTAAAATAGTACAATTTAAAAATGCTCATTATATCTAGCATTAAAGTTTAAATAGGTATACCTATCAAACGAAATCCAATGTACAAGCACGAAGAATGTTCTTAACTTAAATTTGATAATATTTCAATTCACTCTTATAATAAAGCTAACAAAACGAAATTGGTTCTGATGAACGTACATTAATTGCTATTTGCCATGTCAGTCAGAGAGATAAAACAATTAGTGCGCTAACATCCTCTCATGTTAATCAATCTTTAAAATTGATAACAATAAGTGGCAATATCTCGAAACCCCATTGCAGTGATGGAAATATAAAATATAAACCGCGTTGACCTAGATAATAATATCTGCGTGGGTAACTCAATAATATTCATTTAAAGTGTTGTCAAAAAAATAATTATTACGACCATCGTTAGAACACCGACGAATGAACAATGAATCGTACCAATATTATGTTACGTTTAGTTAATAATTATCGTCTACATCTGTATAATATTATGTTATGGTATATTTATCTACATAGTAAAACAAAAAATTATAATAATAGGTAAACAATACATTAATATTGCTGTACAACAGTAGTCAGAGATATTCGCATTTAGATAATATTTAGAACAATCATTACCCATATCAAAGTTGTTGGTCGCGATTAAAACCGTTTACAATAGATTATCTCACCGATGTATTATACTATAGCGCTTTTATCTACACAAGTATAATAGGTATACTCACTCAAATAAACGATAGGTACATAACTATACAACGATAAAATATTAATTAGCATTATCTTATAAATGTCTGTGCGTTTTATAAATAAACGATTGTGATGTGTATGACACACGCGCGTTAAATGTTACAAAATATAATCTTTATTTGACGGAAATTAATTCCAATTTACAATATAACGAGTAGGTATACACAGTATAGTGACAGTAAATTGTAAAAGATTTCATCTTATTATTATTATGCACAGTGACAGTTGTTAATATCTAATAATTTATAGCTTTGTACTGAAAATATTGATCAATATATCACTGATATTTGAAACTCGGGCTTTTGAAAAAAAAACTGTCTATAACAATTTATTTATATTTAATTTAAATTTTACTTCTCAACTCCTTATTGAGCTGAAAATTATTATTTTTATTAAAATTTACAGACTAAGTGTCCTATTACATAAAATAAGTTGTGTTACAACATATAGTTTACAGTAATATTACATAGATAACAAAATTGTAATAGTATTTAACTTGATTGAATATAACAAAATGTGAATTAACAATATAAACAAAATTACAATAGTTTTAACTTAATTTTAATATAACAATGTGTTAGGTAACAATATTAAATATTCGATATGGTGACAATAAATTGTAAAAGATTTCATCTTATTATAATATTATGTACAGTGACGGTAGTTAATATTTAATAATTTATAGCTACTGAAAATATTGATCAATATAATATCACTGATATTTGAAACTCGGGCTTTTGAAAAAAAAACTTTCTGTAACAATTTATTTATATTTGGATGATAGTATACCTAAAACAGGTTTTAACTTTTAATAACGAATTTACAGTTTGTACTTTATACACATTTTTATTTAGTATTAACACTGATATAATACATATCTAGTAAGCACTTAGCAACAAAGGTAGGTACATCGTACCGTGTAAAAAAAATTATTATTAGAAAAATATTAATTTGATACCATAAATTATTAATATTAAATTATACACATGAATGGCATGTTACTTTGCAGATGTTGGGTAATAAAATGATATTTCTAACTCTGTGCACAGTTTCCTGTTGGCTGTTGCGATACGTATTTTGTCTTTTAATTTCATTAAATTAGTGTTTTAAAGCGTAGGTTTCCTTTGCTATACTATTTGCAGTGTACCGGTATTCAAATTGTTTTATTATCGAGTTTTAGATAAAGTATTTTTAAAAATTTAAAAATTCATTATAGTTGATTATTGGATTAAATATAATTAGGTTACTTATTTATTCGTTTCGCTTATTATTATTTTAATTTTTAGTAAAATATACAGCCTACATGCTTTGTCAAAAGCAGTATTACAATTATTGAGTTATTAACAATAGTAACAGTTTATTAAATACTATAGGTATTTAATTATTAGTAATTAAAAGATTGCCACATATTTTTATTTCAATACTAAGTTATGTAGACAAAGTAAAAAAAAGTGTATCGTAAAATAATTTTCTATGATTAACTTACACACGTTACAATAGTACCATAATACAACTGGTAACCTACATTATATGTATAGTATATGTATATATAATATATACTAATCTTCTATATATCTACAAAATAATGTTACTTTGTTTATCATCAATAGACTAAAAAACTACTACTGGACCATTATATCAATAAAATTTAAATCAATCGATTCCTTGAGACTCGTTGGGTGTTTATAGCTTATTTTCTCAACCCCTATAGATTGACTCACACATGAATTTAGATTTTGCTCACAGAAATCGAATGTTTTTTGTTAATTTAAATGGTTACTATTGTTTACATATTATATTAATATTATTTTTTTTAAAAAAACAAATTTTAAAATAAAATACATTTGAACACAAATTACAATAATTACTTTTATGACACATGACACCTAACACAAAAGGATGAATTTACGTTGGATTTTAAGCATTTGTTGAGTCCGTCTTCAGTTTTTTGTGTGTATAAGAAATATTTCTAAATACTAAGAAAAACTGAAAAGTCATAAAATTATTATTGTAACAGTGATTGTATTATATTTATTTCAACTGAAATAAAACGGAAAATCCATAGAAAGATTGATTAGTTTTAACTCAGGTGAAGTCGGGTAATACAGCTTGTAACTATAATTTAGTAATAAGATTTTTTAATGTAAATGAAACCAACAATTTTTGTAGATAAAAACAATGTATGGGTATTAATTCGAAGTCAGTTGTCTTAAACAGTTGTTTCTCTCTCTTATAAAAACACATTTAATTGTGTACCCTAAAAACTATTGTGGTCTAGTGGTGCATTCAGGTCAATCATAAGAAAACAATATTGTGAAAATGCCTTAACCAACTTTTCTTAAGAATTCGAAAACACTTTGTTTAAAATTTCAAATAGAATTAATAGAATTACTTATAAATTTATTTTAAGGATTTTTCATAAGTATAAACATTCTACTATATTTAGAAATATACACCTTGCACGTGATTTCAAATAAAAGCAATACTATTTACATAGTCGAGTCAAACAAATTTGAAACGTAAAGCTGAAAAGTTTAAATCCAACACGATTTTAAATTAAATACAATCTGAATCCGTTTATCCGTTTAATATGTAATGGTTGTTTGTTTGAAAAGTTGAAAATGTCAACGGTAGAGAAAAATGAAAATGCACAGCCATCATCGCCCGGAAATTGATCGTTAATTCGTCTCCGTACCGGTAGTGGGTGTTCGACCTGATTTTTGGTATTTTTTTCCTTTGCTCGTATAGCACAAAAAAATACGTATCCGATCGATTTCTAGAGTGACCTATTAAATAGCATAGCGGCGAGGAAAAACAAATATTTATTGGCCCTTTTACGTACCTATTGTGTATAGTCTGGTTCGTTGGTTGGCTGGATAATATGATATACCTAGGTAGTTTATTTTTAAAACTAAATCATTTACACATAATATTATTTTATCTTGACGGAAACGTCATGTTTTTGCTATAGGTACTTGTGAGGTTTGCTAAACAAGTGCTTACATATTTTATAACAAGCCTCACAAAAATTCTAACAACAGTGCGGTGTGTTGTAAATCAAATAAACACATTTTTTAACGATAACGACTAACTATACAATTTTATAGAACATATGTAACCTAGGTACCTACTATAATATTATAATAGTGTAATATTATCTGTACAGTGTTTTATAGTATGTTTTAAACCAATTGTTATTATTAAAACCATTTAATCGATTAATAATGTGTCTAATGATCGTTACATATTTGCATTATGTTTATTAATGTGTTAGATTCGAATTTCGTGCACGTTTCATGGAATTAAACTATTACAGTATTAACCCTTGAATATCATAATTTATAAGATAAAATAGGTAGGTATGTTGGTAGAGGTTTTACATTGTAAAATATTTTTGTAAATTATTACGATGCAAACAAAATATTATTATACGAGTACATACATGCAGAATATCAGTGACTTATGTCTGTATATTTTTTTATTGATATTTATATTTTTAACATAATATCAAACATAAATTATTCTAATTTAAACGACAATTTGATAAACAGATAGTCATCCACGTTTATAATGATTATACCTTTGTATAAAATATTTTCTGAAATTTAATTATTGTTTATTAATACACTTTACCTATACGTTACGTTTAATGATGATGTACCTACTTATCAAATATACGTTAGCAAAATATAATATTATGAAATTTGTCAAATGTTGAAATGTGTGTTTGAAATTTTGGGTACACTTGTAGCAGACAGCAGTGCAGCAAATACGTTATAGTCAATTTGATTTATTATAATAGTACCTACATAGGTTACCTAGGTACTTATTGAATTTGCCCGGCTCATTTATAATTGTGTATAGGTAAGTATAAACCGTACAATCATACTAAAAATATTTCGTTGCAATAAATATAAAATAGTGATTAAAACACAATATTGTGTTATATAACAAATATCAATACAATTTATTGTTAAATAATATCAATTGTATGTATTAACTATATTATAATATTATCTAACGCATTTAATTCTCTAATAAAAAACAATCATTTTTAATTTTTGGAATAGCTATAAACCTAGATATTTTATACTTAATATTCAATAATATTTAGGTAATATTTCTGTAATAAATCTTTACATTTGTACTTAACCCTCTTATGGTGCCTATATTGTTTATCTTAAAATAGGTATTAATTTTCTGAAATATTAAACTTTAAGATCATGGGTCTAGGGATAATAGGCCATACCTAATACCTTTAGAAGATATAATGTGGTATACGATGATTTGAAAATTACAGTAATAATTATTATATATTTATTAAAATTTATTTGATTATTCATGTAAAACCATAACGAAGCACTATTATTCTTCGCACATAAAGTTTAATAACTTAAATTTAGATAGGTAATTCAAAATTTTCCTGAAAAAAATTAACTAATTATTAATTTACAGTACGGTATAGGTACCTATTTGTTTAAAGAAAAAGAAATTTGTTTCGCCACATGTTAATTCTTAAATTGTATACAAAATCATGAAACATTCTGTGAAAAATTGATTTTAGTGAATAACGATAGCGAGAATCCGATCCGATTAAAATATGAGAAGAGTATGGAATCTCGATGAAAGAATTACATCACAGAGTGTGAATTATTTTCAAAACCCTAACTTAATATGTATGCAGTTTCTACTATATGCAGGTGTAGCCAGGTGTATCGTGTTTCGTGTAGTATTAGCAAGTCTTGTATATATAGTATATAAAATACCTTATACATATCATACTGCATTGTGCACACAGTGTAATCTATATTGACTCAAATCAATAACATATGTGTATCTATATAATAGTATAGTATATAAGTTTATATTGTAGTATATTATACTCGTAGAGTATAAGGCCTTTGGCCGCTTCGCGGTTTTCCAAGACCAAATTATCTCAAATGTCATAAAACTAATAAGACTTCACTGCTACATTAAAACTATATTGAATAACAAGGTAATTATTATTATATATAAATACATTGTGCGTGGCATTATGTGTATATTATAGTCACTTACATAGTTACATAGTAGATGAATAGTATATATATATAATATATAACATGTGAATATATGAATGACAAATATTCGAACCATTCTCCATTTACATATGTATGCACAATACATTCAACACGGTATGGTCAATTTAGGTTGGGACGCTATAGGTTATACCAGCTAATGGCACTGACGTGTGTTTTTACGAATTTTTACTGATGTCAAAAAACTAAAAAAATTAACAGCCTCTGTCACCTATTATAGGTATCAGCCAAAAACCTTATGACCCCGAATACCAAAATTAAAATACTTTGGTGAGTCTTTCAATACAATTATTTGTACCTATAAATCCAAATTCTTCTTCGACACAACTAACTGTACAGTATGATTTATACTGTTCTGCAGACGGCAATATTTTTCAGTTACGTAACGTGCATTATTTTAAAACCATCAATGAATATCTTGGGAAAAAACAATTGTCATTTCATCAAGCGTATAATAGGTAATAATGAAAAAAAGAAAATAAACCGAAAACAATTTACATACCTAATGGACATCGACCTATGTTGATAAATATTTTGATTTTGAATACTCAATGCAAATAAATTGGGTGTTGAACTCTTCTTTAGTTTTCATAACAGGTCATTAAACTTTAACAAACAACCATCTTGGAGGTTGAATTAAAATCAGTACACAAATGTGTACCTATAAATAACTATAAATTACAATACGGATGTAGGTACCTTACCCAATACGATTTTGGTACCTACGTATGGAGTATGGATGTGTTGTTTTTTTAAATTTAACCCCTAAACTTTTTATTGAGCTGAAAATTATTAATCTTATTTTAATTATAATTAATATATACGGACAAGTGTCCTATTACATAAAATAAGTTGCGTTACAAAATATAGCTTACAGTAATATTATATATATAACAAAATTGTAATAGTATTTAACTTAATTGAACAAATAACAAAATGTAAGTTAACAATGGGTTAGGTAACAATATTAAATATAATCAAAAATGTATAGGACCTGCGTTCATTAGAAGGTTAGCTGGAGAATTAAAAAATTTAAATATAATTTTTGTTTGAAAAAATTGGATAAAATGGTTAGATGTTTCTAGTATTGAGGCTATTTATTCTAAAACGAATCAAAGACAACATTCATTGGCAGTCAGTAGTACCAGTTAATAATTTGTGCAAAATATTTCGAGTGCAGCAGTAAACGGCGGTCTCTAAGTGGTATTAGATTAAGAAAGTTTAAAATGCTATCGCAAGAACAGTGGGAGGGTCTATAAACATTAAATTTGAACGAGATGTATCGTAAAAAGTTATTTTGAACCGATTCTACCAACTGTTTTGTTTTAATGTATTATTTGACCAGACAAATGAGCAGTATTATAGTTATAATATAGTTAGAACAAACTAGAGAGCAATAAAGTATTTTTAGAGGGAGAGGGTTCGAAAAAGTGCCACAAGTACGTTTCATCAAACCTAAATTGCGCATAGCCTTATTTCTTATCGTCTCTGAGTGTAAGGTGGCATTTAAATTGGTAGGTATCAAAAATTATTCCCAGATAGTATTTATAGTCTGAAACGAGTTCTATTTGAAAATCAGATACATAATATTGAAATTGAATTGGAATTTGTATTAAATAATACCGCATAAACTTACATTTATTAATATTTAAAGATATAAGTGATTTAAATTGCACCAGGCTAATAAATTTCAATATCGGCTTGTAAGTTAATCTCGTCTTGTGTTGTTTTTATAATCTTTACTACTTTAACGTGATTATTTAACAGAAGTCACTTTAAATAGTGCACATTAATTAATATTATATGGTTATATAAATACGATGTAATATGAATATGATTATATAAATGTGTTTAAATTATATTTTTAAACATAATATACTATATCTGTTTATTAAAGTTTAAAGACATTTTACAAAAAGTCTTGAAGGTAAAAAATTTATCGTCCTTTCATGATTCATTCAATTCTAATATTACTTATAAATTTTTTTACATTGCGTTCAAAATGTTCAATACATAATCCATAATATGAATCATTTACATACATGTATATACATTATACAAGTATATTTTTCATATATCTGCTGTAATGTACATACAATTAACTATTAATATTTTACGGTAATATTTATATTAGATTTATGTAATTATAATTAATAATATAATCGATTTTTTTTGTTTTGTCGATTTGTATTGTTATCTTTTAACTTGTTCAATGTTCAATCTTACATAAGAAGTTAACTTTTTTAGTTTTCTGACACGTAGTATCTTGGACATAGGTACTAGCCTAACGAAAATAAATAAAATCAAGGTTTATAAAAACAAGTTACCAATTTCCAATAAATTAACCACTCATATTATAATACAATATAATAATTAATTAATTATAATTATTTATCATGGGTGCGTTAATGGTGCAATAACGTTGTAATTATTATCGCGAAAACTATTGATAAACTAGAATTTTAAAGCAATATTAAAATGTGTGTATAGTGTATAGCAGGTATTAAATTAAATTTGTTAAATTATACTGTAATAATAATTCTATATAAATTCTATATTTATTTAGGTACTATAATTTACATACAATTTCATTATATTATATTTAAAGTATATGGTATATAATATAATATAATTATTTTTATCCCTTGACTCAGTTAATTATTATCTTGACATGATTTATTTAAAAAGTAAAATATTGGAAGTTGTGACTTTATTCAATTAGGTCTTTTGCTTTCTTCTATATTGTTCGTGCAATCGTATTGTGAATTTGAATAAAATTACTAAAACTATATTAAAATTCACAGTGCTAAAAATAATCCCTTTTAAAATTGAATTAAAAAATGACTGTCAATTTTAAATCATTTGTAAAATTCTAAATGTTTTATTAACCATTAAAAATGATTTTCTTAAAATGGCTATTTACTACCTATATACCTATACATATTGCAATATATGATTTAAATTTGACAATGTATTCATAAAATACAAAACTGAAGAAAACGTTGAGTACCTATTTTACAAAATTAATGAACTATGAAGCTTTTTTAAAAATTAATTTGTGGAATGACTTGTGAGGCAAACAACCCCTTTTAATATAATATGTAGGTTGGTATATTTACATAATAATAATTACTTTTCTCATTGTTCTCATTGTTCTTATCAATTATATTTATATCTGAAGACATTTTCTCATTTTTTTTCTTATTGTTAAATATTATTATTTTTGAATTTCCTTTTTTTTTTACTTAATAATTAACATACAGTATTGTTATAAAGAGGCATGGTCCATTTTCCGTAATTGTTTTTTAAACCTATCACCATTAGATACGCTAAACATAATTAGAAATACATATGTACTCGTCTTAAAGTTAATAAGGTTCGTAAAATGTTTTTAAAGTGTAAACATTTCTACTAGAGTCTATAATTGTCTAAACCTATTCCTGTAAACACGTTTATGGTAAAAAAATTAGTTAATTAACTAGATACTTTTATTTCAAATATACTTTACGAAAACTTCTTTAAAAAATAAAAAAAAAAACATTTATACATTCATCTTAATATTGTGTTCAAATGAATTTTGCTTGGTTCGTCAAAATTATAGTCTTATACTAACAAATAAAAGAATTATTTTTTCTAATCTTTATTAGTTTAAAGTGTTCCTGACATACAATGTCATCTAAGTTAGATTGTATGATAAAATAGTAACAATAATTAGCATTTAGACAGTTGATAAGCGTAATTAATTACAATTATTTTCAACAAATTTCAGGCATTTGCATCGATATATATATATATAATGATACAATAAAAAGAATTATAAATTTAAAGGTGAAGTATTTTTTAAATATTATTGGAGTTGAGATAGGGCGTCATGAGGACGGTAAAATGTTCATCCTTTTAATCAACTGGGCGTCGCCCCCCCCCCCCCCTCTCATCGGAGATAAAAATTGTTGTGTTTGTAGTGCTGACAGGTCTAAATGAAAAAAAAACTGAAATTATCGCTGACCTATGTTAATCAAAAGTTCAACGAACTTTACAGAGTCGGTGAAAAAAAACAAAAAGGCTGAATTAATTTCGTTAATTCATATATTTCTCTCCGTCTATTGTACCTATATCACTATTCAATGTTCACAATATAATGTTGTATAAGTTTTCATTACCGTCACAGTGGTTTTCTCGTGGTTAAATATTGTGAATGGTGGAAAAAGTAAAACAAACATCAAAAGGGAACATTTCCAGAAACATTAATAAACGACACTTTGTCAAACGCGACACGATTAGCTGTTTGCGTAGTTTCTACGTCGCATGCGTAGTCGTAGGTCAGTGCTGCCTGTTTGCGTGTTCGCGGCAATAAGTAGCGCCATGATTTCAGCTATAGTTCTTGCTTCATTCTTCTCCTGACTTTATCCACATCGATTAGCAAAATAATAATTTAATACGTGATAGTATTATATGTTTAACCGTGTGTACCGGGTTAGGTTAGGTCCTACCTACCTACCTACCTACCTTTTGATTTTTATTATCATTACTATATTATTTATTATTATTATTATTTTTTTTTTTTTGTACGGATTCCTCTTCGACATCCATACCATACGTTTAGTTGAACCGGGTCAGGTAACCAGTTATCACGAATAAACAGTTAATTCGTGACAGCCAGCATTTTCAATTTTTACACTACAGACTATACAGTTAACGTAGGAGACGCGGGGGCCTAGACTTTCACGTGACAACGTCTCGTAAAACTATTCCTACAGCAAAATTCGAAAGTTTTAATAGTGTTTATTTTAGTAAGACATTACCTATATTAAAAATAGTTATTTTAGTTAAATTAGAACTGTTATTATCTATCAATAGGTAACTTTTATAATATGGGATAAAATCGATCGCAATCAAAATTAATATAATATACATTTTATTTACGTAATTTGATTAAATTAAAAGTACGTATACAATTCTTAAGTGTATTTTATTCTTACCTCTAATTTATTAAATTAGTTTATTTAAATTGTTATATATATATATATTATTTACATACTTACATATATTTAATTGAAACAAACGATTAATTGGAAAATGAAATTGTGCATAAACTGTTTGACGTCGGCACAATTTATTATATTTATAACTTATATAATGGATAACTAATAAGTGATAACCAAACAAATCTGATTGAAATTAATACAAACTTAAAGTGGCTAACTTAATAAAAAAAATCCCTAATTTAGCTTGGTACGTTTACATATTTGAGAAAAATGTATTACAAAAATATCGTCTATTTTTAAACATGTATACTGATCAAAAAATGTATAGATATTTCGTATTACACGTTAGTTTTGAACAGAAATTTTATATTGCTTTTACAATTTTTTTTTTGACTATATTTGACTTGTGTACATTTGGTTTACATGTATTAAACATGTTTCCCCATATTTTTATTTACTGACTTGACGCCAAACGGAAGTGATGAAATATAATATATGCTATATGCATAAAAGTTGAAATAAATACATACATTTGAATACCTGTTTTTACAAAACAACCTTGACTTAGATATTTGTCTATTTTAATAATATCCGTGCCAAATAGTACCTAACGCATAATATATGAACATAAAACAGACGGATAACGTTTTGTAATAACTAATAACTATTATAGGTATCCACATAATAATAATATCGATACCTGTGTAAAGCATATTAAATAAGTAAATATATTATTATTAATTTCATAAAATTCTTCTTTAGGTACTTACCTATATACTATAGATAATTATAAATAAGTGTATTATATGTAATGTATATGTATACATTATATTTACATTTTACAATACCTATAGGGTATAGGAAGGGATAGGTAGTATTTCAATAAAATATATTTGAAATACATTATATATTTTGTATTTTGAAAATACTCAAAATACCATATAAATAATGACTGATGATCAAATGTTGGCCCAGCGACCATAGACCTATTAACTAAGTACTATGCCAGCGACGATACGGTTATTACGGTATATAAGTATATAATATACGACATGGGTACTTACGTAAATGTTACGTCGCGCTCTTATCTATAAAGTATTATTATCTCGCGCAGACAACCCGTACCGGCCGGGCATTGGTCAATGTCTAGTAATAGGTATACTAATATTACGGCAATGTATATGTGCCATGGAGTAACTACGAATTTGAAAATATATCTACGACAACTGAAGAAGACAAAGATACATATATTTTGCCAATCGCCAACAAATAGGTACACCAACTCCCAAAAGAATTACTATACAGAACACAATCTCAAAATTAATTTGGATTTATCAAGTATTGAAACGATAAAAATAAAAATATTTTTTGTCTGGAATACTATACCCTAAGATTCGACAGTTATTTATTGAATAATAGTTCTTTAGCACTAGTAGAGACTAGAGGAGTTGATTTCTTTCACACGAATTATTTAATGTCCAAGTCGGGAGAGATTGAGTGATACAGAGTATTTTAAAAACTTGTATTTTTGAAATTCGTGGTTAATGTAATATTTTACTTTTAAAAATATAAGTTTTTCAAATACTGTGTCACTCATTCTTTAGTTGTTAAATTATACCTATTATTTAATCAGCATTATCTATATTATAATGTTTTGCAGTATTTTTCGAATACATATGTATTAATACATAAGTATATACTTATATTTTGTAGTTTGTATTTCAAATACAAGAAGACATGCAGTTATGTGTTTTGCCCTTCCCTATTTACACGTCTATTAATGTTTTCTCACTTTGACAGCAATAATATTATGTACAAAAACTATTCATACATTTTAGTTGTAATTTTATTAAAAACCAAATTAAAAATTTAAATTAAACATCTTTGACAATGAATGACCTTACGCTGTTCGTGTGCCTCCGTTTGGTTTCCATAAATTGCCTGAACATTTAAGAGACTTACCACTCGCAAGACTACGTGTTCTGCGAATGATCTAGTACGACAACTAATTACCGGTTTTTCAATCAAGTCTATCAAAATTTGAAATATATATATATAATGTATATGCTTACCTATTTATAGGTATCTGGTATAGTATTTTATTCGTATTTAGTTCTAAATTCTTTGTCTGGGACATTTCTGTTGAGCAATTATTTTAGATTCGATTTTTTTTTTTAACCATATATAAAGATTACAAGATTTGTTTTTTTTTCAACGTTTATCTATAATGAATACATATAGGTACAACATACACTATGACGTTGATAATTACGATTTTTTTTAAGCCGACGAATAACATTTTGAAGGTTAAATATAATTTTAATAAATTAAATGATTTATACTTTACAGTAAACAAGTAACAGAAACTATATTTCGAAATATTTAGGAACAATATATGGTGATTCATAGTTTTTATTTGTATTTTAAAACTCAACATTTAACCTTACCTGATAATTTTTAGTTTTTAATATTTTAATTTGGCGTATCATACTTATTGCAGGCTACTAAATAGACAGTATTAAATCACGTTTAGTTTTGCACTTATATGTGTCTTTTAATACATCGAAGTAACGTCGACTAGACAGAATGAGTAAACATTTACACCAATTCTGTTACCAAGTTTGAAAAGTTGACATGCTTATTATTGTTTTTTTTTTTTGACAACCAGACAGTTTGAATTTTCAAAACTCGCGTGGAAAAAAATGTAAACTTTAAAACGTACCTTATTTGTGTACCTATCGCCTGCACGCACACACAATTAAAACGGTCTAACGAGCATATAGTTAGTACCTCTATACATATTATACTTATTGCGGTTTGTTCGGAATCGGATATACCGGCATGTAATTAATAATTATTGTGTATAAAATATAAAGCGTAGTATGCATTATAAGCGCATCTGAACTGACCTACACCAATGTTAATAATCGTACGCATCAGTTTAATACTATACCATAGTATAATGTACCTACACACAACACGCGCGTGTATACGTCCTATTACAATTTAAAAGCATTTCGAAACTGACCTACACCAACCCGACCAATTTTATTTAATTTTATTCTCAAATGTATATTATAATACCTATACGCGCACCGGACAGGTATAATAACGCAATACATAAACACATGGAAACATTCGAAACTGACCTACGCCAATTTCAATTTTATACATAATACACGTCGGCACTGCAGGTATGATAATATATGTATATTATGTACATATACAGCGCAACATAAATACGCACATCGTAACTGACCTACACCAATAATTATAATCGTATGCGTATACCTACGTAATAAATATTCTTACCAAAAGTTTAAAACCCGTTAGTTCGGCGGAGAGAAAAAAAAAATATATAAATATTATAATTATTATTATATTCGCCAAAGCGAACAGACACTATCCTGCCAGCGCCGCGATATGCCTCGATTTGATCGTCCGACTTTCTTACGGCATTTTAATATTATATGCTAATGGTCGTTGTAAATTTGAAAGTAGTGCGCTTGTCGTACACATTCAAATAGCACAATATATTATACTATACATACTCAATCTATATTTATGTAATACTTATTAATAATATTATAACATTATTTACCTATATAGGTATTATCATATAAATTATATATTATATTTAAAGTAGGCGCGTGCGTTAATAGAAGGTTAAGGTTATGGGCGGTGGGACATGCATACAATAATATTATATATTATAATATTGTAAATTATGGTATAATTGTATTTCATTTGAACAGAATTTATAATTAAAAACTTTGTAATTACAATAATAATTTGATGATCGACATTTAAAAAACCACAGCCGACTGTCGTAAATCGTAATCCTTACTTTGGTAAACAAAATGCGGTTTCCATGAAATATTTAATTTCTTACAATTTTCTTTCCCTCATGTTACACACACTAGATGATCGTGATGTAAGATTACACCAATTGCAGTAGTTACCCAAATACGCATGGCGGCCATCACTATAATAATAAATAATAAATTAAAAATGTTTTGATTGTGTTAATGTGATCAAATGTTGTAACTCTCGGCAAGGTCATAAATAAAGATAATTTCGTAATAAGTTCCAACTCAACTCTTAAGGATTATATCGATTCATCAATTATCATGGAATAAAAAATAATACTTGTACTAAATAGATAAAAACGATTATGTTTTGATCGTGTAAAATTGTGTTTTTGTGAATTGTGGTAATATTTAGGTACAACTGTTGACCTTTAAGCCATCGATATAATAATAAAATATAGGCGATTTGCCTCCTACTCACTCCACTAGCCGATCCCTTTCTCCCAAGATTGTCCTTGCAAATGTAGACCATAGTATGATATATTCAATCTATCTATCTATAGTCTATATATAAATATAAAAAGACAAACAATTTTTGCACCCGACTGACTGTGTCCTTTATGCATTCCTAAACCGTTCATCCGATTGCGATGAAATTTGGTACAGAGATAGATTAGACCTCGGGGAAGAAGATATGCTACATGTGGCCGGGAAAAAGGTAAATAAGAGGTCCAACCCGAGGATTTTTTCAAACAGGGATTTTGAGATTATTATAATTATTTTTTTTTTACAATTGGTTGCTATTGGTTTTTAAAGAGATACGCCTGTTAGTGCAGTGGCACTGATGCAATTCTATGTATTTTAGTACAGAATATCTCAAGTTTGAACCACGGTTTCAGTGGACAAATTTTAGATTCTGATCGGAGCGAGGAATGTAATAGTCTTACAATGATGTTTATTTCTTTTTCTTTTTTATTCTGTAAACACTTTTTCTCCTTCTAAACTTGCTCAAAAGTATCAAGTATAGCATCTTTTCTGAAAGGTAATGTTCTTGAGCTGGTACTTTAAAGAGGTCAATTTTCAATTTTCGAAACGCTACTCGAAATAAAAGCGATTAAAGGAGAAAAAACGTACGATTTCACGATTTTATAATATTAAATAATTACGGACGACGTTTTCTACCAGAAATATTGCTTCAAATGAAAAATGACAAGAGATATTTTTTGTTGTATTTTGGATTTGTTCCTTACGGTTTAAAGTTTGGAAAATTTTAACCATTTTTGAGCTATTTATAGACATTTTCATTTTGGGAGTTTTTTTGTTGTAATTCGGTTAAAAACATTCGTAAAAACTTGAAATTTGGGTTGTTTACTTATATTATCCATACATAGACATGGTAAAATTTTCAAAATATTTTTTTTCATTTTTATGATATTTTCTAATTATAATTTATAATTATATAACTATATAAATTACCTATTTATATAAATCGTTCTTAAGCTGTTTTTAAAACGCTTTGTTTATCACCATAGAAACGAATAAAATGAAATAAAAAAGATTCCCTCGTCCGCTCAGAATCGTTTATTATCGAATGCAATCATTGCATTCAAATCGAATACAGTAAAATTACACTATCCTGTCCGAGGCCCGAAGGGACGATGGACAAACATCCACCACCGAAATGCGCTAACCTACTTTTTTCGCATTGTTTTTACACTTTTTTTCCCCTTTTTTTATTTTTCTTCTTTACATGCGGATTTTTGTACGGTTAGGATTTTGTATTGATCGATTGTGTTATTCCGCCATAGGTTGAATTGAGTAAAAACGACAAACTTGGTATAACTTTGATCCTTTATAGGTAAATTATACACTTAGGTACGTACATAAACCACACGGGGTCCGCGATCTTCCGCCTGTCGGAATGAGCAATACATTAAAAATATATAATATAATTTACACTTAAAAAAGGCATTGCTTCCACAGCGTGTTGCACCCAAAAGGAGTTGAACAATCAGAATTTTTTTGTCACGCCGGCTAATATTCAGCTAGTACAGTATATAATAATCCAACACCTACTACAGCGTTATTATTTTATTTTTAGTTGCTGCAAGCAATTATTATATTCACCGAAATAAAAATTGCTATAATAGGTACTTTTTTCAAAATTAGAGAGTTTATCAATTTATGTTGTATCATATCGGTGTAATAATGCTCGAAATACATGACGGTCGTAGACGTCTACAGCGTCGGCGGCGGCGGCGGCGGCGGCTGAGCGTAAGGTCAACATTTGGTCTATTGGCATAGGTCCGGGCTGGGCGGCGGCGGGCATTCAAAGACGGCGGCGGCGACGGCGGCGACGGCGACGACGACGACGAAGGTTGGTACTACTTCTTACACACGGCGGCAGTATAATAATAATAATAATACAGTCTGCCGAACATTTTCGGTCTCTCCGCGGAAGACTTACACACAAACAAACACACAAACACACTGCCAGTGTAGTAAGTTTTACGCGCGCGCAAATCGCCATGGAGACGGGTCACTAACCTGTCTGCCGCCGCCACCGCCGCCGCCGCCGTCGTCTGCTAACTCCTTCGCCCTTCCGCCAACACCACCGACCACGAACACGCCGCCGGCCACCCTCTCGACGCGTATCGAGTGCGTGTGACGAGACGACGACGACGACCACCCTTCCTACACCCCTTTCTAAACCCCTACAACCTACCCCCCCAACCGCCCCCAATTCACCGACCTTCTTCCGTGTCGTTATATTATTATTATTATGTTTTCGTGCGCTCTCGTCGTTTCGTGATTTGCGCCGAAAAATATTCCATCGGCTCGCGTTTCGGAGAACAAAAACAAAATCATTACGACCCAGCGACTTCGGCCCCTTTCAAATTCGAACCCCCCTTGACACCCGTTCTCCAATGCGGCGCACGAGCGTGCTTTTGCATACGCTTGGCAGACTTACGCCGCACCCGACAAGTTCGATGAGTCGCCGTTGTTTTATGCTTCCGCACAATCTTTTTACCGGTCGTTAAAAAAGTGCCTATAGTTTATTATACCAAAAAGGTATACACAACGAGTAGATATGTATATTGTATTTTGTCCGTTTTGATGTGTATTTTTAAGGCGTCGTAGGTACCTGGTACCTATTTGAATTTCTTCAGCGTATTTCAGGACTTGTTTAATACATTTACAATATATTTTCTGTAAGAATTTAAGATAAAGCAAAACTAAAACTCTCCACGATCCAAAGAATTAATACTTGTAATTAATATTATTTTAATCATTTTTACATGATGTTTATTTTATTTTATTTTAACGATTTACATAATATATATTTGTACAGTGGATATCGTATGTAAATTGATCTATCATAATAATTATACTACACACCAATATTCAATCATTGAACATATCATTGGGAATATTTGGTCATTTTAGCATGCAAGTTTGATACCTATACGTGACTATATTTCTACATTATATGGCACGTAATAGTTTTTAGGGGCCTCATCTCTTAAAAATATGTAGATAATAAATATTTATAATACACTTCAGACTTCAGCAGGTAGTATAATATTCAACAGGCGATGGTTTACGTAGTGCAGCAGCTAGCTAGTGCAGATCGGCTATAGCTAAAGACTAAATGACATATTATAGTAACTGTGCTGCAAGCATTAGGTAATGACTACAATATAACAACATTTAAACACGTTATTGATATCCAGATTTGTACTCCAGAAAAGGCCTGTTAAAAAAATAAAATAAAACGGTTTTAGACAAAATAGGAAATTTAAAAAATAAGTATTATCCCAACCTTACAATGAAAAAATTTCTTTAAAATGTCAAACTATATTTTATAATATTTAACTTTCCAGTGACTTCTATAATTTAATACGAAAAATAATTTTATCGTTTATTCTGATATACTCATTAAATTATTGTAAAGAATTATTATTGATATTATCTATTGTTAACTTTATTAGTTTATTTTAAATTTACCGAAAGCTAATGGCTTATATAGTTGTGAAATTAATTTGCTTACCTATACTATTGTTTTTAAATTAAATTAAATTTTATTTAATAATAATATATCATATAACTTATATAGTTTGAACTTTGAACGTGTAGCAAATAGATTTGAAGAACCGATTTTAGAGGCTCAACTAATTTGAGGAGGAAGTATATTTGCCCCTTTTGGATTTTTTTTCGTCTAAACGCAACTTACCAACCTTTGATTACGTTTATATTATAATAGTTAGTACTTAGGATTCCAAATTTCGAATATTTACGTCTGAGACCCGAGTATGATTTTTTTTATTTTTGGTCACGTTTTATTTTCGTGGCATCGTTTCCAAAACTCTATAAGCACACTGACATCGACGTCAACTGGTCTTGATCTAGATAACTAAATAATATCAGACGAACTGTTAGGTTATTTTCTCGAATAATATTGTACTTAATATTTTATTGTTTAATTTACAATTTATATGTACGCTATTGATATTATACTGCATACAGTATAATATGTAATTTACGAATAATTATTGTAGATAGGTAGGTAGTTATTTTAATTTTATTACTTACCATTTTCACCATTTTGTTTTAAACAATAACGGCTTGATTTAATCAATATATTGACCATTGCTTTATAATTGTGTATAATAGCGATGTGCATAATGCATATTATATACTGCTTACTGCATATACTGCACATTGCTGTTACATATAATATATGTATCGTGTATGATGTATTACAGTATACAATGTATGAACTTAAGAAATTAAAGTAGGGTACCTGTTTAAGTAAGATTTAAAAATTATTATTCCGGGTAAACAATTTTTTCATAGAGTTGATCAAAGACAAAGTACATTTTATTATCTATAAACATTAAAACATACCTAATATAAACATAATAAAAGTTTATTTGCAATATCTCACCTAACCTATTCGGAATTTAAAATATACGGTTCAATCGTCAAAATACACCTATATTATGCATATTATTATAAGTTATTACACACGAATAAACTTCTTTAGGTGTATAACCTTTGTGCCAAAGGTTCTTTCCTGATTATTGCTTGTAATTTAAAACAAACAATTTATCGTTCAAATAATTGAATTATGTTTTAATAAGTTAACTAAATCAGCACCTAGTTTTAGATCTAAGCATTCAAAGAAAGTAATGGTATAATATAATGTTATATTGATAACCGACATGTAAAACATATTGTCTGAAAGAACATAAAAATATATAGGTTACTGTATTACCATATATTTATGAAAAAAATGGATTTTTTAGATTAACTGTTTAATACCTCGAACCGTTGATCGCAAAGTGCAAATATTATATTATACTTAATATTATATTTGCATAAAATAACTAATAATATTTTTCTTCGTGTATTTGTATTTTAAAAAAAAATAGATAGTATAAGTTCAAAGATTGGTATATTATTTCTATATCGTTTGATATTATTATTTGTACTCTAATAACTAAATTGCGTACACAAACTGTTGAATTTTGTCTAATGTGAGTGTGCAGGTTTAAAAATTGAATTTCTTTCAACTGGCCAATTTGACAATAATATTATTTGAGCTTGGAATAACGAATGAATTTATTTACTGTTGTCAGCGGATTATGGTAGTAACTACTATAAGAATAAGAATATGATAGAAATCAAGAAAGAAGCATAAAAGTATTAATGCTGTTTTTAAACCGATTTTCGTTGTTGATGCGTGGCATTAATAAACGAAAGCATTTTTATTATTTTGCGTAAGTACAAACGATTTGTATAATATTATATTGGAAGTTAAGCATTTCAAAGTATATGTTTATAGAATTTTTCTCAAAATGATATTATACAGTAAAAAATGAAATCTTTTTTTTGTTAAACATTATATATTAATAATACCTACCTACTTATTAGTTATTACTATATACTTATTAGGTACTTATAATATTATGCATTCAAATTCAGAATTAATCTTAAAATTGAATTCTTCAAAATCAATAGCACTTTATAAAACATGATATTATATTATATCTACTTATAAACTTATACATGCATAATATATTGCATTAATTTTCAATTTCAAAACAACATTTTGTTGAAATACGGTTTAGCGAGAGCACTGCAATGTATCTAATAATTCTTCAATATCAGAAATCAGAATACTACATAATATCATAATTTAATGGACCAACACCTTTTACAGATTATACCATACAAAACATGAAGTCTGCAGTGCCGATAAATAGAGCAATATTTATATGTGCAGACAAATTTAATAACCATGACAACGAAAACCTAACGAAAAATCAGACAGAAACAAAAAACGTGTATCCAGCCGAAAAACATAATTATGTTAAAACAAATTTTTGCAAATTTAATGAAACGGTTATAACTGTCGACCAGACTATACATATATTATTTTAAATTCGTATAGCATAAGTCATAAAATATTATAATAAACTGTCGTCTTTGTATAGTATGTATAAATTGGCATAATAATTTATACATAGACATAATGCTTATAATAATAATAATCAATACTATTATAATTATTACATTATTGCTCTGTATGATTGGGATGTTCGTGTCTTGCATTTAAATATTAAACGACCGGATGCATTACGATAATATGTATTTGTATTATTATAATTTTATATTATAATATTATGCTGTTCACAAACGTAGCTGACGTGCTAATTTTTTGTTTTAAAATTCCACAAACAAAATTACCCTGATTGGTTTAAAATTTAGAACTGCAAGTCATAAATAATAATATATTATTAAGAGATAATATAATTATATACGATATAATACTGCCCTTCTATACTTGTATTATTCTGAAATTCGCGTGGAAATAATATCAAATATACTGCATAACATTAAAATACCTAAATAAAATACATTGAAACATTTGCAACCATATATTTATACTGTGAGTTGTGACCTGTGGCTATATAATCATTAATTAAGATTTATTTTTTTTTTACTTGTTCATTAGGTATGTTCACATATTAGAATGGCCAAAACATTTTCAATCATTTGTTAAGGGTTTATTTTAACTTTAAATGATCCCTTCACATTCGACTTTCACAATTATTTATTTTTTAGTATCTGCACTGGTTGTACAAAAAAAAAGGACATATTATACTAAAAAAAACAATACCCAATCAGAAATATCGTTGACTTTGAGAATCAATAATGTTCATGTTGTCATTGAATATTTAATCAAAAATTCTCTATTTCTCGTATATATGATTAAGTACGTAGGTATAATAGGTATCTGGTATACTTATAATAAATTAAAAAAATTAAATCTTGTTATCTTGACTCTTGAGTACAACATAATTAAATGAGTTCAATATTATATTACGTTATTGGCTATTGGCTATCATATGCAATTATAAATATTTTTCACATTTTAATCTGCCGTAGGTTAGGTATCCGTATGATAATAATTACAGACTTAGGGATTATAATTTTGGTTTTAACTTTTAATGATAATATTTAATATAATAATATGGGAAGTTGTCAAGTAAGTTGAAATTGCCACGTTTGTACCAATAGGTATGTGGAAAAAATCATAGTAAAGTGATATTAATATTATGCATTAAAAATGAACGTACCTACCTAAAGGTACGGGACACTATAAAAGGTACTCTTTATAGACTCTATTAAAGGTATTTACCGTGCAAATTATCTTATAACAACAATATTCAAGTAATAAAATCGGATTTTAATGTTTAATTAAAGGTTAACCCGGACACACAATTAATAACAGAAAAATAAGTATTATAGAAATAATTAGAATATGTAGATGGTAGTGTTACCTCTAAAGACCAAAATGTTAATTAAATCTGTAGATCGCATGTGTGTTGTAGGTATGTGGTGTGTATGACGTATAATGTATACTGTACAGTGTACTGTTAGTGAATAGTATTGTAATCGAAATAGTAATTACTTTTTGCTAATAAGCAATTGGATTACCAGAATGAAACAAACGGATAGCACCAGCTAGTACAATATTGGATAAATCTGACATTTACACTAACGTCTATACGAATTGCTTCTGCTCTCCTAATTATACTTAATATTATGTAGGTGTCTACAGAAATCGATTGAAATTTTACTATTAAAAATAAATTATATTTAAAATGCTGTGATCATAATATTTTGTCATTATAATTATTATTTTTTTGAATTTAAATAGAATCTAATATGTTTAAATAATTCAATAATTATAATATTTTTAACAAGATATTTTTAATATGAAATTTGTATTTAATATTTGTAACCAAAAATGTTGCAATATTATATTTTATATTATGTGTGACCTTATAATATAGTAGACAGTTGTCAATTTTTTAAGGCAACCACCTATACCAAATTTATTTTATTTATAATGTGATAAGTGATTAGGGCAATCATATATAATTATTAGAAAAAACTAGGGCAACAAATGTTAGCTAAACTTTATAAAGAAATAGATATAGATTTATAGATATTTTGAAGATACGAAATGTTACACAGAATTGTATTATTGACAGGTTGTTGTTCGTGTGGGTTCATATTATATTAATAATATTATACACTTTGCGTCCGTGCAATATACGATGTCTCATGTTCATCACTGACAATATTGTTCGCATTCGACAGTCATTCCGCGAAAACTATAACTATTCAATTTTGTTTTATTATAATAATAAACAAAAAATGTTTTATATTTGATTTATTTTTTAGGTACTGATTTTTTTTTACATACATTTAATTGTGTATAGAAAACGAGATCAAGAGCTCAGTACCTCAGACTATATTTCATACATTTTGAATTTTTCATATTATACTCTGTTACAGTACTATCTTCTAAAAATAGGACAAAAAACGTCCGTTTGACGGGACAACGTAACATGGTGCTCTAAAAAGTGACAAACCCGTTTTAAACAGGACATAATATTATAGCCACTCAAACCTACCAAATTATTTATTTTATAAATTGTTTTCTTTTAACATTGAACACGCGTATTATACTGAATCATTATAATATTTATAACACAGCTAAAATACATATAATATGTTTATCATTGTTCAAGCAACAATACAATATTATTATGCTAGTACATTAATTATATTATTATTATTATAATAAAAAATATCGTCATTACAACTGGCCAGTAAACAAAAAAAAAACACATCATTTTGTATTGTGCACATCGTATAGCCTATTAGTTTATAAGGAACATATTGTGCTGAAATGTTGCTATGCTACATTAATCTGATGAATTTTAATTGGACCAGTCGTACAAAAATAGTTGCTCGCTTGTTTCGGTACTAAAATAAAAGTGATTCCTAAAATTGTTGCACGAATTTAAATTAACTCATCTTTACCATGTGAAACATTTTTAAATATACCTACTACACATACAATTAGTTTTATTTTTAATTCAAATGTTTAATGTATCATAAGAAAATAAATTAGAACTTAATTAATTTCGAAAACTAGCCATAAAAAAATGTATTTCTATTAATTATTACAGTAATAACTATTAGACTATGCTATAATAAGTTTCTAAATATCTAAATGTTGTAAATATGTAGTAAGTTACATTACAATTTTTATGCCAAAACATTGCATGCATGTAGTTATATTCCGAAATTAATATACTGCTAATTCAAATATTATAAACTTATTCCTGTATTAAAATTAAATTTTGTGCTATATAATATGTAAATTATATGTTATTATTTGTATGCTATATGCTATATATTATGTGCAAGCACAGCAACCGTCAGATTTTGACTGAGCTCAGAGTGACAAAATTTGTTTTAAGCTATTGCTATTTACGTCATATTCTTTGTCGATCCGGTCGTAAAATTTAATTTACCTCCGACATCTGTTCGCCAAAGTGTATACAGCGTGTTCCAGGAATGAATTTACTGCGGCTGATTTTTAAATAGGTTTAGATTAAAATACACTCGCAAAATTTTAAATAAGTTCACCTAGTTAATACTTAATAGATTTATATATACCCACAGTAAATAAAAACGTCTATCGTTTGGCTTTCTTAAATAAAAATTACAATTTTTACTTGGAATGTTTGTATGCCATAAGTATTAATAATGAATTCAACAATTTCTGATTGTTGTGCATTTTATGCTTCAAAACAACCTTTGAAATCTGTGAAGAATAAGAAAAAAATATAAGTAATCGGAATACTAAACACTAAGGGCTATAACTCTTTTACATTTGTATGGACCTAATGCGCACTTAAAATGTATTTTGCAGACATATTATATATTTACACAGATTAATATAAAAATGTTTTCTTAATAATATACAATTGTTGCAAATAATTAAGTATGCTCGTTTACAAAATGTATTGATTTTTAACTTTGATGAAACGCTGACTATTTTTTACAAACATAATTAGAAATAATTTCTCACTTAAAATGTATAAATGTGTAATGAGTTTTAATTATGTAGGTAATACTGTAATAGGACATAGGTTACATTACACTTGTATATTGTGTGTTCACATACCCACATCAATAGACAATTTCTCACACATGGTAATTTATTTTTTCAATTTAGAGAAAAAAAATTGTTCAATATAGGTACCATTAAAACATTGACAATTCAGTTATTTTAGACTCCTAAACAAACTATAACAATCCATATCTTTAGTCATTGGATAGCTGCCAAACCGACAGTCATATTCTCAAACTACAGACCATTCCTTAACAATGGATTACAGAATTTTCGTTGATTATTATAATATACTATTTCATTCCTCATATTATTATAATAATTGAAATTGTTAAATATTTTATTATTATTGTCTTAGAGCATATAAAATTATACTAATATTAAAATCATATCATGTAGAGGATTAAGTAAAGTTATTATCGAAATTCAATGGGACGGTCCTCGGGAAAAAGGGAATAAGTACAAAAACACTGTTTTAAGAAAGCTAAAAAAACTGTCTACGATTTGTACAATGACTGATAACTTATTCCTTTTTTTCTCGGACGTTTTATAAAAAAAATGAACCAACAATTTGTTTAATTATTTTATGCCAATCGATGTGGATTGTAATAATCTACAAGAATTTTAAGTAAAAAAAATAGTAAAAATGGAGGACTTATTCCCTTTTGCCCGGGCACCGTCCAATGTCACATGAAACTTTTCTTACAGACGTTGTACTTGGATCATAATACAGCCAAACTAATTTTAAAAAAACTATACTACTGTATGACTGACCAATAAGTAGGTTCATAAATAAAAAAAAATACGTATAATAGATTAGTTTAGCATTTAATTTATTTTTGCACATATTATTTTAAATAGGAATATAAATATAATAAAATTATAAATAAAAAACAAAATAGTTAAATAAAAACAATGAACAACGTGTATGCACAATTATTCTTTGGTGAAAGATAAATTATTTAAAATTTAAATTGAAAAAATGGATAACAGTTCATACATAGGAATATAAATATAATTAAACTATAGTCCTAGACTCGAGAAATTAATAAAATATGCTTTTTTATGAACAATAATTGAATATATTCTAAAATATGACAAATAGGCTAAATATTCTATAATGTCCGAAATATGCCAAAATATGCAAAATAATTTTTTTCCTACGAACGTTCCTACGAAATTTTTTTCTGTGATGGATAAATCGTCCACATTTTTCATCCTCGTAAAGCTGCATAAAGCCAATAAAAATATTTAAAAACCTAAAGATCCGTTCTATAACATCCGCTAATTATAACATAATACATATTATATTAAAACATACGTTTTTAAGTATATAATCAACAGATATATAGTGTATAACCTACAAATTATTTTATTCATAATTATTAATTATACATCATTCAGATTATTTATACTCAATGTTTAGGTTCAGCTGAAATATTTTGAAGTATTAAAATTATTATGAGTTATGATGATTTAACATGGTACAATAATTTAATATTTAAATTAAACGATTTACGAATTGTTCAACAATATAATATAATAATACATTTTGGTCTTTACGACCGAGCACATGAATTGATTTTGAAGGCCGTCTGAAAGTAAACTCTTTATCGTTGTCACTATTATATTGTTGAGTCTCGGTTTTTAGTGTTATGACGATTTACGATAAAGAACAAAACGTAATTCTGCTTGGAGTATTTAAATACGTCAATAGTTTTATTATATTTTATATAATACGTTAATCGCAATTCGCCATGCTGATACCCATAGTTTTCGGTAGAGAATAAAACACGTTTTTCGTCGTCTCTATTTCTCATGCCAGACACCAGTGTTGTCGTATATCTATATAGGTACCTACTATAAACATAATATTATATATCAGTACTCTGCATAATCTGCAATACATACATTTCGATAGTAAATTAAATATGATTAATTCAGTGCACAAAATAAATATGTAAATATAAGTATTATATTATGTATAATACTATGATATGCCTATGTGTGGTTAATTAATATAAGTCAATATGTCAATATAATATAATACAGTATTAAATATTTAAGTAAACCAATTATTATTATAATAGAATAATTAATACAAACACATATAAATGTTTTATTGCTGTTCTTGAACTAATGTTTAAGAAAAATTGTATTCCACAAATTCAAATTGGTCCTACATATATACCTTATGATCAATATTGAACATATAGACTCATATAATATAGATTCGTATATTGATTCAAAAACTATTAATGTTTTTGAAAATTATTTTTGTTCCATAATTTGAAGTCGTTAAAAACAACATTTTTCTAAAAAAAAAAAATATTTTTTATGACGGCATGCTAAATTCTTTATTCCAAAGCATCATCATTTTTTAAGTACCTACCTAAATGTATGAAGATCAAATTTTGAACGAATGGTGTATGACTTATGAGTTATAAGTATTTATAGTGGTGTAGCGATACGATACTTACTATAAGGTATCCCGCAAAGTGTGGATTCACTAGTTGGCTCATCTAAACTTAAAATACTTATACAGTTATTCGGCGGAACTTATACCCAACTAATAAGCTTATAGTTCGAAATTTGATATTTATAGATTGTTAGACCCCAAATAATATTTTGCTTCAGAATATGAAATTAAAAATGTACCAACGTTTTGATTCAAAAGAGTAAAAAACTTAAAAAATGATATCGATAAAAATAGTAGAAAATTATATTTAATATAATTTTTTTCCAAAACGTTTAAGGAACGGCTTAAAATTGTGCTAAAGAAATAATTTTTTAAAACGTTTGTATTTTATGAAATAACGAGTGTCTTACCCTTACGTTAAATGGATAACTTTAAAATGTACATATATGTACCTAGTCCTATAATAGAGATGTAATTGTAATAATGTCGTCATTCCCGTGTATCAGTTATGAATTGTGATACCACAGGAAAGAAGAGTATCCCTCTAGCTTATTTATTTTACTATTGCCTTAATCAATTACAATTAAGTTAATTTTATTTCTAAATCGATTGTTCAATAATAACTAAAAACTTAGTATAAACCCATGAACCGTTGTTATAAATTATAATAATATCTTATCATTATGATCAGAAAGTAAAATTCAGACGATATGTTATATAGGTACTATGCTGTATACACCGTATTGCTATGTTATAATAAAACTGCAGTTGCTCAGAATATGGTTGGAATAAAATGAATAATTGTCTACAATGCTGTCTCATAAATATTATTGTAATTTTTAATTTGAATAACTAAACAAAAAACTAAATAAAAAAAAACCCAAACGTCATCTTTTCCTCAATCTGATTTTTCAATAATAGAATTTTATTTAAAATTTTAAAACGGTCTGCTGTAATCTGTATACATCTATTTTTAATATTTTTATACTCATTATACACTAACATCAAATAATAATACTACATTCAAATGTCTGTATAATATAAATTATATACAAAGTAACTTACAATAAAACATTAAAGTATCAGTGATTACTGAATAATAGTATAAAGAAAAAGCAACAATAAATTAATGATTACCTATTACCCCACTCTATATGTATTTGCTTTTAGTGGCTCATATTAAATTTTCTGTTAACCTTTAAAAAATAAATAATATTTTTAAAACATTATGTTTATAATATATAATTAAATTAAACTTGAAGTTTATAGTTACATACATAATAGTCTACAAGTCTAATATATGTTTGTGTCATGTAAGTACTTTCAGATTGTTTATTTATAATAAAAGGATTAACTGATAATTTTTTTCCGGATATTTTGTCTATGTAAAATCATTACATTTTAATTTGCTCATATTTCAGCAATAATGTTTTTGCTTTATTTTTAACCTATAACGCGTATACACTACTATAGTAACAAAATATACATATTTAATATGGACATTAAAGTGAAATTTATTGGTTATAAAGTATATAAATTATATAGGTTATTTGGTTTCAAACTTTCCACTAAGTAACTGAGTAATATTTGAATTAAATAAGTTATTATTAAAGATCATTCCGAACACTTCACAACAATAATTATATAATTTAATATAGGTATCTTATTTCTCATTTTTAAAAATGTTTCTGAAAAGTAACAAAATAATATGACTTAGGTGTGTAATAAATTATTACGTTATTAAAATACGTATTAAATTAACTTGTTAATATCAGTATGTCAAATATTTTACAAAAAAATAAAAATACAAAGTTTTCTTTTGAAGCAATTTAAGTATGAAAAAGTGCAAACTATATTTCTTTATTTTTCATCAGAATTTAATGAAAAACATTCTTAACCATTTTTTATAAAATACTTTCTCCGAATAAAAGAAAAAACTCGCCATATTTTCCTACAAATATGTTGTTTAATGCTTTATTAATATAATTTAATGATTTCTTTGCAATAAACCATAAGGATTTTATAATTGAGTTTGAGTATAATATTGTTATAATGTGAATATAGTATTCCTCACTACCTACCAACTGTGTGTGTTTACAAGCATCCTCTTCACACCCTAAAGCGGATAACTTTAACGATGAAGATAATTTTTTTCATGATAATTATTATTATTTTAAAACCCCTTAATTTTTCTTTAACATTCGCAATTTTAATTGCATTCAATAAAAAGGTGAAAAATACTAAAATGTTTTAATTTAATAAATAATTATCAATAATTGATGTATTCGAATTATTGCAAATAATTTTACGTTACTTAAGGCTTAATATTCTTTAATCCTTCTTGTGTTGTAATTTAATTAAAATATGTTATAGCTATATTGTATATTATTGTGTGTGTAAATATAGGTACTTAAGTACCTTAGAAATGCAGACAGCAGACTAATAATTAATAAATAATTAATTACAATTTTACAAATTTTTATATACCTACTTAAAGATGGCATATCTCATTATTTCATCGACTGGTTTTTATTAACCTAGGAAGGTACAGTTAATACAATAATAATTTACCATGTAAATATAAAAACATATTATTCAATTATTAACTAGGGTTTATATCATTGAAAGTGTTTATTTCGTCCTATACCTTAACAAGAACCTATTGTAAGGAGTACTGAATTTTTTTTTTTATTCTATCTGCATGTTCTCTCATCTATTATAAAATTATTATACAATGGAACTTATTAGTTATTCGGTAAAGTAATTTCATAAAACAGTTATAATAATAGATATCATTATTTTTTTTATATATATTATACTTTATTTCACATAAGTTTAGGCTGGCACCTTAATGTAAATCAGTGCAATGCGATAGAGATGGATCTATCAATATTATAGATGCGATTTTCGTAGATTTATAATAATACAATATTCAGTATGCTCTTCGACCTCCGTCCATACGAAACATGAAGGAAACTGGAAAATACGCACCGTGTTGAATAGGTAAGCGACTGTGTTTTTTTTAGTCGAAACGTATCGTCGTCGGTTTCGCCGCCGTCCAGTGGGCATTGACACGCACAAGCGAATCGTTTTGAGATACCCTGGTTATCGGCGGCGGCAGACTCATGACCTAGGGCAGCCGAGCGCATGTTAACCCGGTGTTTTTTTCTCATTTTTTATTTTATTATTATTATTATTATTATTATTGGTTCGACGTGGAAACAACAACCGGTCCACAAAAGTTGTTTTCGTCGTTGAGCAATCCCCCTAGTCAGGCCAACGCCGCGCGCACAGCACGCACACGCTGCCGTTAATTTTTTTCTTCTTCTTCTTCTTCTTCTTCCTGCAGCTCCTCGTCCCCTCTCGCGCAAGCCGATGCACTCCCCTTCTCCCTCTTTACCACTCTCTCTCTCTCTCTCTCTCTCTCTCTCTCATTATTATTTCATTCTTTGGTCTAAAACAAAACTATGTATATATACGTCACCGTCGCCGCCGCCACCGTCGTCGTCGTCGTCGTCGTCGGCGAAAAAAACCGTATAAAAAAACCAGTCCCATTGTACGAGAGGGCATAAACCCGACCGACTGTCGTTCTCTTTTTCTTCCCGTGTGTCAAACCCTCCGACGGCCGCCGGTGGTATTTGTCCAGTTTTTCGAGAAACCGGATTCGAATGCGTGTGTGTGTGTGTGTGTGTTTGCTGATACGGACAAACGTTTTTTTTTTTTTTTTATAAATACATAAGCAGCTTTAAGTGTCATTGTCCCCTCTCATGGTGCGATTATTATTATTACTACCCAAAACCCAAAGGGGTATTATCGATGTGTACCTACATTATGTAGGAGGTACCAGCTACTCCTCATCCCGCACTATGACGACTTGGAATGACCTTAATCACGTCATTAAATTACACACACGCATAATTTATATATGTATATAATAATATAAAAAAAAAAAAAACGATGTGCTTATAATATAATATTTTTTAATTTCAAACTGACAGTCTTCTATTTTTTTTTTTTTTTTGTTGTTTTCTAACTCTCGTAGGTAATTTATTATGTAGTATTATTATGTTAGTTTGACCAAAATCCTATTAGGTATAATAATATATACTCGATCAGACACAGTTTACCAAATAAAAAGTACCATAATATGATGTATGTATACAAATATACAATATACAATGTTATATGTAAAGGAACCTACCCATATATTAATTATAATATTATGACCAATGTTTTCAGTTATAAACTTTACAACAATCTAATTAAAAACCTAGTGTTATTGTAATGTTGTTAAATATAAATTGGTTTTTTGCGTAAACAAATTTGCAATGTTACAACAATTAATTAATTTAAATAATATATTAATTATTTCTAATCTATGAGATAATTAAAATTTTCAATACAATGCCTCATATCTACATTTTCTCATTTATACGATATTCAATACCTAATAATGCAGTACAATAACTGAGTATTATTGTTTTAACATTTTAATAACTACAGTTAAAAAGCTTAACATTTCACTATTTTTACTGTTTAGTGTTTATTATATTTTCTTATATAATAAGTACACTATACATTCTTATATATTTACTAATGGGGTTTCGAAAAAATAGATTAGGATAGGTAGAAAATATTGTTTTTTTTATAGATAAGAAGGTATCTATAGAGATATATTATTTAAAATTACTTATGTCAAAAAATAGGTAGTGAAATACTAGGTAAAAATTTCTTTTTTCTTTTTACCATAACTATTTTATAACAATGACAGTCACAGTTTTTTTTAATTTATTAAGTTTGTTAAACTTATTTTATATTGTTTAAACTTATACCCAATTCAATATTTTTATTGATTTTAGAAAAAGTTAGAAAATTATTACCTACCTATATAATAGTAGGTATATGCTTAATGAAAAAATGGCGGGCAAGCGAGTACCACTCTGCAGCAGAACAGTTTGTATTAAGTGGGTCACTGTAATGGATGGGTTAAATTTGAATTCAATGATAAATCGTTACATATGAAAAACGATTCTGAACGAAAATGGTCTATACAGCCTATATTAGGTACCAAGACAAGTATATTTTAGACTGCTATAAATTTAATTTATTTTACTATTATTAATACGATAGGTTGAAATATTTTTTGCCTGATTATTTTGAAATATGCGGCGAGTTTTCAATTTTACTTCTCAATACTAGATTCAATTTTCTACAAAAAACAACCATCAAAATTGAAAATTAAAGCATTATTTCGATTACCTACTTATCTTGTATACTGCAGACACACAATAAAAACACACACATCATAATATTATCTAAAATCAATACATTAATCGCTCCGCTCAGAATCTAAAATGCAAGTAAGAAATAAGCATAGCCAATTATAACTAAATATGAGTTTATTTTTAATTATCGAAATTATTTTAATAAAAACATTTAAAAATGTAAATAACCAATTGAATTTCAAAACTACAATTTATTATTCTTAAAGTATTTTAAAATATAAGTATAGAAACAGTAATCAAAGATACTGTTAACATTTCTATTTTTAGAGTAAAATATTTTAAATTTTAATATTAATTATGTATTTAGGTGTATGCATGTAATGTACTTTGCACCTACATGTTTGACAATCGTTATTTAAATGTAAGGAAAATTACATGAATGGCTACAAAGAAACTATCAAAGAAAAAAGAAAAAGCTAAACTCAGTATTTATTTTTATACATTATATACATATATTGTTAATTTGTATTTTAAAATAAAGTATTTTTCGGAAATTTTATAAAATGTTCGTCATTTTCCAAATAATGAAGCTGAAAACTGTAAAGACGATTAGGTACCTGCACTCGGAAACAGTTTAACGGTTTTCAATGCGATGGCAATTGCTTATAAATGTAATATGAAAGCCCACTCCACTCTAACATACTCTTAAAAGTAGCCTACCCAATGGATAAAGAACCCTCTACGTATCACGTATGAAATAGGTCCACCCTTTTAGTATTTACCTTATTTTCCTCACATGGATACAAACGTATTAAATATTTATGACCTGTTATTTTTAACCCAAGATCATAGTTATTATATGATGTGCTTATTACTTCGATGTTGATTTGAAAGTTATTCGATATTTTTTATACAAATTATTTATGAAGAACACGATATTATATTTGTATTGCCTACCTATTTAATATTGATTACACGTCTTATCTATGTTTTTCAATATTAACAACACATCTCGGTTTATTATTTTTTTTTTTTTGTTTAGATAATAACATATTATATCGTTTTATATTATACTGATAATGTATAAATGGTAAAGAAAAGAGTTGTACCTTTTGTATAATATATGTGCCTACATCATTGATGATAACCAATTTTTTTCTTTAAATTTCTACATCATAAAAACTAATTTGTGTATTATTTTTCTACTTACAACTAGGTTAACTATAGTTCTATAATTAGCAAATACGTAGGTATATAAGATAATGAATTAAAATAATAGCATATAGGATAATTAAAATATGTCTAGCGCTAAACAGTAATATAATAATACATTAATTCTCAACAGTTTTCAAATATATAATAAATTGCTATATTAATTAAAATAAGATTATGACGCAAATAAAAATTTATAAACCCGTATATTCGTACCTTCCCCTGTGAATTGACAACAAACATTCTATGCAAATATCAAGACACTATATTGAGTTTGAAACACTATTTTTATATTATAATTGATATGGGCTATTACAAAGCATGTATTCAGCGTGTATGCAAATTCGCGCATTTCGTTTCGCAACCACACTGCATTTACTTTATAGTTTACACATCATTTTCCATTAGATTTACCATATATTATATACCTACATGTTTATGCTAATACACGATTGACATTCGAACGTGTACGGTTATAAGGACGTACATATTATATAGTTTATAAATATAATAATACAGTTCGGTATCCTCACTCTTAAGCGTTTCTTTGGACATCTCACCTATCGTGAAAAGTGCAGTTCCACGGCGAACACGAATCGACTGAAATATTCACAAACGACACCGAGCCTACCCGAATCCGATTCCTCTTTTGTGCCGGATGAACCCCACGAGGGTCTGACACGCGGTTCCCCTGTGGCGTTCTGCAGTGTGTGTTGAAAGAAGATTGTTTGCACAATACCCGCGATTTGTGCCCGAGGGGCACGCAATAGTCCCTTCAATTTTCAGTAGGTACATTCATAATTTCAAAGCTATATATAGGAAGGAAACATAAAAAAAGAAGCGGGAAAAAAAATTGTCGTTCACCCCTCTCAAGTTCGACGAACTCTGTGCCTATGAAGTTTACTTGCATATGATGCACACACATACAGACCCACACACGCACAATGATATAATACGTGTGTGCGTAAGTATTCATATTTTTTCGTTTTTGTAAAATGTATTATTAAGGAAAAAAATTGTTTTGTTTTTTTATTTTTATTTTTGAATTTGAAGTGTAAAAGCAATTAACAACATAAAATTCACAGGACGATGTACCATCGTAATCGTAAACTTCCATGTTCAAGCTACTAAATTAATAATAATGTTATCGTGAGCCATAAAACTAGTTTTAATGAAACTTAATCATTTATCTGCCTGTTTTGAATACAGACGAATACGTCGGAATAATTTGTAAAACTTTTTAATTGAATATTTTTATATTAAAACATAATACTATTACGGAACTTATATTGTATAGTATACACGGATGTATAGCTGATGTCAGAAATTCATATGAATCAATATCTATTGACCCGGTTTGGTTTTAACAAATTTTATTAAAAATAGTTTTTATAAAATTTCTTTTTAGTAAAATATTTTAAATATTTACATGCACCATTATTCATGATTCAACGTAGGTTATAACTTGAACGCATATTTCTAATGATTATAAATTATTGTTAAATAAATTATAAATTAATTTTTTTTTTGTTTTCTTCAAATCTATAGACTTACTAACTTCTAAAAACTTATCAGTTATAATAAGTTTTCAACAAATATTAACAATGTTTTTGAAAAATCTTTGTTTGCAACAAAATGATATATTTACATAATATAACATTTAAACAATAAAATCTCTCTTATTAAAAACATTTAAAAACTTTTGGAATGAATCATCGTTTGGAAAATATTTTATGATTTATTCGATCTATGATAAAACTAATTACATTATCATCTATCAATACGGTGTTTTGTTTATTTCTATGATTATAAGTTATATTATAACACTAAAATTACCGCAATTTGTTTTCTTAACACAAAAGTTTAAGCAAAAGTTTTATATCATTCATATATATATTACTTATAAAATTATATATAATGGTGGATCAATACATTAAAATAGGTCACATTTTATACTGGGTCTGATGAACTTTTAAAATAGCGTTGAAATAAGAAAAATAAATCTGCCAGTGTTACTGACTGGTTATACACAGAGTAGTTGATGAGCGTTCGTACTTCTTTTCGTTCGCCAGCCCGGAGCAAAGTATATAATAATGACGATCGTAATATTATTTTTAGTTTTAATGGAAATATGAACAAAATAATATGTCTTTGAAATGGTCAAGATTCTGAAGTTTTTTTTTGCGTATGTACTATCGTTTCGTTGGCTTCTATAATAATCGGTGAAAATTTCGAGTTATTTCTAATATAATTATAATATAAGTAGTCATTGTTTATTATTTTCTGAATTAAATTGATTCAACTGCAGGTCTATCAAAATCAACGTTTAATGTTGATAACGAATACTGAATACTACGAGTTTGCTGTAAATTGCAAGTACCTTGTTTTTCAGTGTTTGTATTTAATTTTCAGGAAAAATACTGGAAGCGTTTTAATAAGAAATGAATGCGCCACTTATAATGGGATCACCTGAAACTTAAGTAGCACTCTAGTAACGATAAAATAAAGATGTGATTACAAAACAATAGTCCAGATCGCAATCGTACAGAAACCACACACTATAAAAGTGTATTATAAGCTATAATAGATACAACCAAACGAATTATAAAATACTTAATTTTAAATTAATTTGTAAAAACACTGCAACGCTTCTACTCTCCAAGCCGTTTTTCTAACTTTTTTTCGAATCTGTATTTAGCTAAAGAACTCGGAATTATTCATATTTTATCGCTCAGAAAGAATTTCGCCCACTATACTATATTATATTATACTTGTTTATACTTAATTTTCCGGAGAAAGTGGGAATTCGAGTTTTCTATAGTTTTTAATAACGTACAGTTTATTAAAACTATTTTACCGACGCACTGAACTAAAAACAAATATTTTTAAATTCTTTACCTGCAGTCGTGTATGGTCATTGCTCAGTACTATAATACAAACATTTTAAACTCGCAGCTGTGACGGCACCTTAAACTGCTCGTTATCTAGGTAGGTGGTACGTATATAAATGGCTCGTGTAATATTATTATATATATATTATTATTACAATGCGTAGAGGTATATTATATATTATTATAATATAAGTCCCGCGATAAATTTTTTTCTCGCATTTTTCGCCGTACTCCGTGTAACCCTACACTAACCGTTCATAATTTTCCCTGACCCCTCGCTTCATCCGATATAGACTTCCCAAAGCGATTACGTGGTAATTGAATACTCCGCCGCGTCGCACTGTCCGCACGCCACTCCGGCACAGTGGAACGAATTTTTTTTTTCATATATTTTTCACACGTCACATTAGATTACCCACTTAAACTTATTAATTAACGACGACAAAATGCGAAAGAAACGCGTTAATTAAAGAAACGATATTTATTTCTGTTTTTTCAAGACCAGAAGAAAACGATATAATATTATCCATAGTATATGTACCGCGCAGCCTGCGCATAGCATAATATGTTCAAAAGGAAACGATAATTATTATGATTGCCGTCTGGCTTGAACTAACTACCCAGGTATAATATTGGTATGATTCAGTTGACGAGTTAAAGTACACGAAAAAAAAATGTATTATTTTTTTTTTTTTGACCAGTAAATCCCAAGAGTTTGTATAACTACCACAGGAATAAATTAAATAATATTATTATATGTTTATATAAGCCAAAAAAATTAAACTCTAAATATCCATATAGATAATCAATGCCATAATTTATTGAGTATAATATTTTAAATGCTTTTCAGAGTATAAGCATCGCTGTAGTACTTGAATAATTTTAAAAAGACTGATACTTTATCTTTTTTCGTGTTATATCAAAACTATAAAGGGGGACTGGTGAACTGCGTTTTCTCGGCCACTTAGACTGGTATATACTATTTACTATCATTACGTATTTTACATATTATTATAAAATAACTGCAAAAGTGATATTTGCATTTAAAAGAAATTAGAACTATATAGGTACTGCTTTAACAATATTTAAAACGTATCCATAGATAGAAGTCCCATAAATATTGTTGGTAGTATGTGTAGGTATAATGAGTACACGTTGAATTTCTCGCTGTATTTATCGTAAGCTTTATATGCTATCATTATCTGCAATAAGTGCAGCAGTATCACATTGTTACGGTTTTTATTTCTTTTTGAAATCGAAGCTATATAATAATATACGCGCGACGCACACCAAACGTATTTTACAATAATTAATTATATAGACGTTCCTAATTATTTTCATCGTATATATATATATATGTTTTCTACTGTACATTATACGATTTGTACCTATAGAATCTTAAACGAACTGCTGCAGCACGGTTAACCAGTAAATAGTTACAGACAATTTTTTTTCACCGTGAATATAAGAATGCGGTTCTCTGCCATTCCAAATCGAACTGCGAGCACATCAAATGAAAAGTATTATTGCCTTAAATAAAATAAAACTCCACTATTTTGCCATTGAACACGGGATTTTGTTTCCTCAGCTGCATGTTATATATATTATTGTTGTATCCGTTTGATTGTATCGGATTTAATCGAAAAACCACAATTTGAGTGGTTCCACAGTTTATTTGCCGGACGTTTACGACAGAAATGTATAGAAACGATTTCGTTAGTCAGTCGACGTGTAGCGTATACATTATTTTTTTTTTTAAATAAAACGGAAAAACTAAACTACCACAAAATGTTCTATAACGAAATTCATATTGGTAGGTATAATGTATACTTAACGTCATAAAAATAGTTTATTGCATGCGCATGCTGGTCTCACTTCGCATGTATATATAAGAATACATTAAGAACGATAAAACGTAACATTAGCTGATGAATTTATTATAGCCTGCAGGTATATATAATATTTAATATGTGGGACATAGAACAAAGTATATAGAAACGTCGAATGGCGATAAATCATTGTTTTAAAATGCATTACGAAAATCGCACTAAAAAAACCACGAACGCGCACAATAGTGCATCGTATATCACGAGGCTTGGAGGCTATATAGGTATGCGAGGTGCCTATATTCAGGTGAGTCCTCGTCGATACACTCGAGTACAACACCGATACAATACGTTTACCTTATAATACAATAATTATTATAACGTCTATTATCGTGCGCGAGTCTATATAGACCTAAACGAAATAGGAAGAATTTATATTATATATTATATTTTCCGACGAATAATATTACAGGTAGACATATTAATATTATAGTATAGATACGATGCCTAGTCATAATGTACACAGAGCTGCACTGCAACAGACGTTTATTATTATAATCTATGTGTGATTTTTTTTTTTTATCCATACGAACAATACATGCCCCGGCGCCGTTATATTATTATCTATATATATATATATATATTAGACGGAAACAAGTTCAGATCATTTTCCGTGAACGACTTAAACGGTCGATTTGCCGCCTATTTTTTTCCTTCTCGCCAAATCAACTATAACGGCCGGCGGAGTATCTATATACGCGCATACTATGTAGGTACTTATTATCATAAACTAGGTACCTATACTGTTGCATTTGATGGATGAAAGTGTCGCCGATGAGTGAGTCTTTTTTCCAAGACTCGTGTAAAAATATAGGTATGCGAGGTACCTATATTCAGGTGAGTCCTCGTCGATACACTCGAGTACAACACCGATACAATACGTTTACTTTATAATACAATAATTATTATAACGTCTATTATCGGGCGCGGGTCTATATAGACCTAAACGAAATAGGAAGAATTTATATTATATATTATATTTTCCGACAAATAATTACAGGTAGACATATTAATATTATAGTATAGATACGATACCTAGTCATAATGTACACAGAGCTGCACTGCAACAGACGTTTATTATTATAATCTATGTGTGATTTTTTTTTTTATCCATACGAACAATACATACCCCGGCGCCGTTATATTATTATCTATATATATATATATATTAGACGGAAACAAGTTCAGATCATTTTCCGTGAACGACTTAAACGGTCGATTTGCCGCCTATTTTTTCCCATCTCCAGAAATCAACTATAGCGGCCGGCGGAGTACCTATATACGCGCATTTATCGTAAAAAACGTTTACGTATAATTTTCCATGGCCGTTATTTTGCGTTCAACCGTTTTAGCTGTCGTGTACAACATTTTCCAACATAAAAAACGAACGTCGTACATACTTAACTAGGTAGTTAGTAGTTACCTACTATACCTATTTTTATTTGAAATAGAATAATTTTTATTTGCGATATTATATATGGCACGGCGAATCGCGTGGAAGTACACAGGTACGAAAAACGTTTCATACAAAAATCGTTAAATAAGTTTTATTGTTATCGTAATTAATTAATTATTCGCATAATATTATGTAGGTACTTATTGGTGATTAACTAGGTACCTGTTACATTTGTTAGATGAAAGTGTCGCTGACGAGTGAGTCTTTTTTCGAAGACTTCTGTGTACATTAGTGCTGCACTGCAGCAGACATTTATTATTATAATCTATGTGTGATTTTTTTTTTTTATTATTCATACAAACAATACATGCCCCGGCGCTGTTATAATATTATCTATATATATATATAAAGATATATATATATTAGACGGAAACGAGTTCGGGTCATTTTCCGTGAACGACTTAAACGGTCGATTGGCCGTCTATTTTTTCCCCTCTCGAGAAATCAACTATAACGGCCGGCGGAGCATTTATCGTAAAAAAACGTTTACGTATAATTTCCCATGCCCGTTATTTTGCATTCAAACATTTTAGCTGTCGTGTACAACATTTTCCAACATAAAAAACAAACGTCGTACGCATATTATACTTATTACTAGTTAGTAGTTACTATAACTATTTTTATTTCAAATAGAATAATTCGTATTTGTAATATTATAGCACGACGATGACGATTTGCGTGGAAGTACACAGGTACGAAACACGTTTCATACAAAAATCGATAAATTAGTTTTATTGTTATTGTAATTAATTATTCGCACACTATGTAGGTACTTATTATAATTAACTAGGTACCTATACTGTTACATTGATAGATGAAAGTATCGCCGATGAGTGAGTCTTTTTGCCAAGACTTGTGTAAAAATATTTAAGACTAACAAAAAAATATATCCTTACTGCGCAATAAACATAATGTACTTATAAAGTATAGATCAAGTATATGACAGTTACAAATAATAATAATAATTTTAATGTGTCGCGATTGTGTCTACATTATAATTATATTATAATAATATGAATTCGTAGAACGATTAAATACAAGATTTTATTTTAGCGTATTTGCAGCTGTTTCGAAATACTTGAGCTGCAGATTGCATTTTGTCTTACAAATCTAAATTATTTACGATGTAAACGTTGTTCGCTTAAAATCGTATTTTTACAGTCATAAACCGATAACGACCACCGACAATGGAGAGGGAGGTATTATTTATTATATATGTTTATGCATATATAGTACATACACTTCATGTACATTACACCGGAAAGCGTATCAAACTAGAAACTTTGATTTTTACAATGCACGGCGAATGAGCAATAAGAAAAACTATCGGACGTTTTATGATTTAATATAATAATATATTATATTAGAGCGAGGTCGAGTAAAATTTGTTATGACATCATGTATATAGAGGAGTGGTGCTTTTTGACAAGTCTCACAAAAGTCACAAAAAGAAACGCGTAATTACTTATATAATAATATAACACATGACACTGCGTAGTTCATATTGTTCATAAGCCCGTGTCGTCAGTAGCGTACTTACGATTTTTTTCGAGGGTGGTGTAATATTATAAAGAATAATTTTATAAGCCTCCATATAGAATACTGAAAAACAAATAAAAAGCAGATCAAACAACACCCAAATAAAACCTCGTTTATATACCAAACAACAAAATACGAAAAACATACTTCTATGTCCAAGAAAATTTATAGAAATGGAAAATATTATAAATTTCCAGTGGGGTGGAAATTCTCTATACCACCCCCACGAAAACTGCCACCATCAATGCGACACTTCGTGTTTCCCAGACTGCAGTAGGTACAATAGAACCTCGATTATCCGAACTGATTGGGACCGCACCTATAGTTCGTATACAGGAATTTTTTTTTAAAAAAATTTTAATTTTTTTAAAACATAGAACTATACACATACTATATTATATATTATTATGTATTACATATTTATTATTATAATATTAACTCGAGGACCTCGCCTCAACTTGATGCTAACCTTAATATTTTGACTTTTTGATATGAAATGGTTTGAACGGGAATTGAGTTTTCAGTAAAATCTTAGGTCAGTGTATCAGTAATAAAAAGTTCGGCAGTTCCTATTATTATTTATTGAAACAAACCACGGAACTTTGGCGATGATACGAAGGTGATGATATATTATCTTATAACGTAATATTTTGTTGGAGGGTTTATTTTTAATCAAGTCTCATTACAGGTTGTAACACAATATTCAGAACGACCGTATTTCCAACATATAAGTATTATAGACGAACATATTATATATATAATATGATTACGTACATACGTAACCGGCGTGCAAATTATATAATATATAGATTTGAAATGTCGAGATTAAACGAGGTCAGGGGTGGTGTGCCAAAATATTTTTATTCGTAGTTAGCCCTAATTTGCGTCCTTTGTGTGATCCATGTGTGTCCATGCCTACATCGTTAAAGCAAGGACGATGGAAACGGGTTAATGCCTAAAAACCTAACCTATAAACTGTGTAATGAAAAGCTAAACGTTTGATATAATCTGTAAAATATATAAATGTGGAATATAAGTGCCAGCAATATTATGTAACGCGTTAGTTTATTACAACTTTTGTTAAAATAACTCACCAAATCTATTAGAGAACATTACATACATTATTATAAGAAGACAATATAGCTGCAGTGTCGTCCTCATTGTTTTAAACAATGTTCAGTGGTGATAAAAACGTGTATAGTGACCTGCAGCTGCAATATTATACTTATCCTGTACCTATAAATATAGATAGGTACTTCAGAACTTATATAGCATTCTGACGAATCGAATTTGAAGTAATTGAAATAATAATAAAATAGCAGCGCATCTACGAGCGAGCACAAAACGTCCAATTATATTTTCAAATTGTTATTCATCGATATCAATAGGAAAATCATTGCTCGAATCGCGTGGAATTCATTTCAATAAAATGCCTATTCGTTTATTGATACTCAATTCTGACTGTAGGTACTGAAGCTAAAGTGTTTTTTTTATATTATGTTGACATAAAAATATATCATAATACATTTACATCGTGTTATTCGTATAAAAGATTTATAATACTATATTATATTTATAAGTTATATGCATATTTTATACACTAAACATGAGGTGCTGTAAGCAAGTAAATTGTTTTGAAACACACACGGTCGCACGTCAAATAGGGTGTTTCACGGTGGTATTTTGTCCCCGTCACTATACATAATATAATATCGCCTATAATACGATGCTATCGGTTAGGCAGTTGATGGTTTTAAATTTTTGCATTTTTTTTTTGTTTGTTTTGAATTGACACATTTAGCGTGCATGAGCGGATCAAAGGCCTGTGATACGTCTGTCGTCTATACGAATGCGACGACGCACAACATGTTAATATATGCACTAGGTAAACACTGCACAGTGACGCACACGTCACTGCAAAGATGCATTTTTGAGGAGAGTGGTGTAATCATAAAGAATAATTCTATAAGCCCCTAAACATTTTTAAAAAATAAATTAGTTAAATAGGTACACTGCAGCGCCCAAATATAATCATCTTTGCAAAAAAAATATGAATAACATACTTTTATATTCGTGAAAACGTGTATATAAGAAATATATAAATTCCATGTGGGGTGAAAAATCCCTGCCTAACCTAACTTAACCTTTATTTTTCTTATTCAAACTGAAATTGTCATTCAATTATATCAAGTAACAGAATATTTTTGAATAGTTTGAATATATCCACTATATTATGTAGCTAGTAAAGAAAATAAGAAACTAATTATTTTTCGTCACCTATATGTTCTAATACTCCGTTGCATTCAATCGCACTCATTCATTTTATCACAGATTTTATGACTGTTGTTTAATTGTTGTACGAACGTCGAACGTAATATTAACAATAACTTAAATTTTAAATACCTATTTTGCACTTGATAGATTTTTAAATCATAATTTTTTAGTACAGGTACTTTGGTGTATTTTTAAAGGTTTTTTATGCATTCAATTCAAAGCCCTACTAATGACAAAAATCTTGCTAAATACAATAATAATCGTAAATATTATGATATTATGAAGTATAAAACATTTTCGAGACAGCGAGAGCAATGACGATTTGGCCGCTGGACGATATTACACATTAAAATAATATTATATTATAATCGTATAAACTATATAGTAATATACAGGGTGTGCCGTGAAGATATATCCATTAGTCGTAGAGGGGGGCTCGCCGCTCGGACAAAAGCAGTTTTGCAGTTTTACCTATAAGCTAAAAAAATTATTAAAAACCATGAGATTAATGAAAATGAAATGTTGAAAAGTCAAAATTGTCACAAAAATAAACTCTCTAAAATGGCTATCTTCAATTGTTTCAAAAATAGTAAAACAAAAAAATATTTTTTTTTAACTTTTTTACTAAAAAATTTAATAAAAATAAAATATATGTAATCCTTGTCTCTGTGAGTCTATTAAAAAAAAAAAAAAAACAGATTTATGATATTATATTTATTATCTCGGGAGATATCGCAATTTCTAATCATGTCATAGCCGCCCGGGATCATGTGTTAGTTGTAAATTATTATTTGTGTGAGTGAAATTAAATGCGGATATCCTCTCTCGTACGCGCATGCACATGTCAATAATTCGATAATCATATTATCAATTTCACTACACGAATTTTACAAAAAAATTACTTATTGTTTCGACAAAATTTAAGTTAGTTAACGTTGTCTGATTTTGATTCTGAATAAATATTTGAATTCAGCAGAAAAATGTCTGTAGATCGTACCAAACATTTTCCGTTTTTAATAATAATTTTAATTTTAATTAAGATTCGAAAAAGTTGATATTTTCAAGTTTTCAATAATTACAGTTCACAATGATATAAAATTTAGTTTTTACAAAGTGATTCGTAAGATCTATAGACAATTTTCTGGTGAGTTCAAATTTTTTTTTAGATTTAAAATCGGACAACGTTAACTAACTTTAATGTTGTCAATACTCTAGGTCTTTTCAGCTAAAATTGGCGGCAGTAGCGAGTAGAGTATACGACGGTATACACATAAACAGCCGCCTCTCGCCGTGCTCGGTGTGATAAAAGTTTGCGAGAGACGTGTACCTCTTTGGAGGCGGCGCGGCGGCCGAATACAGCGGAGCCGCGAGAGCGAATAAAACCGTTTTCGATTTAGAATTTTACGACGAAAAATTTGGTTTCTCGCCGTATATGACCCGAACCCGCAAGTTCGATTTAAAAGCGAAATATAATCGAGGGCACACGCGAATACGATATAAACGCGTTTACGTATGTGTCCAGAGTGTTTTTATCGGGCCAGCCGTAAAACTCGGGTGAGCGTATATACAACGTACACGTGTGCAATATTAAAACACCCGACAATAGTTATGCGGGGTCCGGCGGTGGCGTGTTTACGGTGAAAAAAAAATTGCGTGAACCGAAATGATCGAGCCCCTATATACATTATACCCATATACAATAATATATACCCTACATACAATCATTTATATACTATAAACCGATCGACCTATAGTGCAAACAATATCGCCATCAATATAATGATAATAATAATCTCTAACTATATAAAGCAGAAACCCGAGGGCGCTCCTCTGACGATTTTTCGAACTAGCGTAAGAGACTACCAATGAAAAAATTCGATGGGCGGTCCCCCAGGTCTCTGTTTTGTAATATTATAAATATCAGAAAAAAAAGGTATTTTTACGAAGAACTTAGAGAAGTCTGAAGATGTATAGAAAATATTATCAGAAAAAAAATGTATATTTACGAAGAACTTTGTATTTTTATATTTAAAGATAAAAACTAATATATTTTATTGATGTTAAATTATGTTAAAATATAAATATGAAAGAAAGAAATTAATTATTATACATAATAACATTAGGCTTAACAATATTTTCGATTGATAAACATTTTTATTTTTGTAAATATCGCTTAGCATAAAACTATATAGTGTTGTACTTCACTCAGACTTATATTATACCCACCAACACACACTATAGTTATAGCTTAAAGGAGAGTTGTTATATCACTACAATTTATTTTACTATAATAATATATTGTATTGTAATTATTTGTTTGCTAAATAAATAATATATTATTATTATATGCGTAATTATTATGGTATAATTGGTGTATTGTTTTTGGGTGTTCGCGTAACAATACTTAAAGGACTAATTAGTATACACATTGTTGATAACCGCACAAACGGACATAATGATATGAAGAAAAATAATATCGGCAAACCTAGGATCCATTTCTTAGATTTATAAATTAAGATATTTAAACATGAAAAATAATAAATACCACACGAAATTTTTAATAACTATCCAAGTTCTCTAACTGCAGATAATCGATAGGTTCGAAAAAACCAGCAATGACAACAAAGAATATATTATTGACACCTTTTAAAAGTACCAATTAAATGCAAATGCTATTAGAAACCGGCCAAAAACTCGAAGTCCGAACTACTATAAAACGTGTACGCACGTACTCAAAAAAAAACACGTCTTTGTAAAACAATTGATACATTTATCGTTCCGCCCAGTGAATGTAAAAGACTTCACCTAAAAGTATAAGACGAGCACAAATACAATTCGAAAGACGAATCCTCGTTAAAATAATACTATATTATAGGTAATCTACCCGTAGGCATAAGTACGTATCGATAATAATGATGTTTGGGAAAATGAGCCGTTAAATAAACGACGCGGTCGTACTCACGCTGGCTAGCAATAAACGACGTCGTAACCGTCGTCTGGGCAATGTTTGTATTTTTCGGTGACTGCTTCGACCGAAATTGTTTTTTATAACTCACTTACAATTTTGTCTCCAACAGTATTAGATACTTGTTCCATACTATACCGAAAAAAAACACTGTAAATAAAATAACATGGCCACGACGGAGATCGATATAGACGCAATCCTGAGGGAGATGATTAACAGGCTTATTGACGAATTTTTCGTCGACGAAAATCAAGAGCATATCGATGAAGATCAAGTCCCAGAGGACATCAACGACGCGAAAGACCCAGCTTTAGATGATGTCGTGAACACCCTTTTGGGTGAGATAGTCGAAGCTGTCTGCGTCAAAGTCGACGAAGGGCAACATTTGGATTACGACGAAAATATTGAAAACGATAACAATCAAGAGCCTTTGGACGAAAAGGAAGTTCCAGAGGATATCGTTGACAAAGAAGACCCAGACGACGTCGTGAACACCCTTTTGGGTGAGATTGTTGAAGCTGTCTGCGACGAAGACTCATCGGAGGCTATGGCCAGCGGAGACGCAGAGACAGTTAAAGTTCCGGAACAGATGATAGAGACACCGGCCGAGGGCAAAGAGAGGGACGGAAATGGACTGGACAGGATACCTGAATCGGAAGCACCGAAACCAGCGGACCCCACACCTCCACGTGGACGCGCAAGGCGAATAGTGGCCACCACGTGGAAGGGTGTAAGGCGGGTCACACGCCTGATGCTGTGCGGATGCTTCCGAGGAGAGTGAAGCCGCAGTCCACCCCTCCCTCCTCCTCGGACCGAAGAACACCAGACAAGACGGCGGCAACGTGGGGGATTTGATACGTGACAGAGCACTTTACGGTGTACGGCGGTAAGTCACCCAGTACGTTTTCCGGTCACCCGCGGAAAGACGAGGTCGTGGTCGATGGCGTCGCGAGCTCGCGGTTGCCGACACGCGAGACCATCTGTGGCTGCTCGGCGATGGCCCAGCAGCGTAGGTCGTGAGAGGAGCGACGGACGGACGACGACGACGACGACGACGACACACGACGGCTAGCTAGACCATCGTAGGCAACGATACCGCCCCGGCGGTACTTCGACGACAGCTGCAACTTGCACGAAGGCGACTCGTGACGGCAGCGGCGGAGATCTCAGAGCACGATGGGTGAGCGATAGAGCTAAGGTAAGCTATGGGAACACGGACGTCGCTGCATCGCCCGACCCGCAGAAACTGATCATGTTTCAGGATTCGGCGGTGCGGCGACTCCACGGCGGAGGGGCCATCGGCGCGGCAGACACTGTGCCGACGGGACCCCAGGACGAAAATCACGGAGAGGATCAGGACCGCGCTGCGTTGCGGTGCGGTCCGCGGATTCTCTCCCCTTTTCGGCCTGCGGTCATCCCGTCGGCCAAGTCTCGGGACTCCAGGACGAAAATCACGGAGTGGATCAGGACCATGGTGCGTTGTGGCGTGGTCCGACGGTTCTCTCCCCTTTTCGTCCAGTGGTGGTCCCGCCGGCCGAGTCGGAAAGCCAGGACGAAAATCACGGGGTGGATCAGGACCGCGGTGCGTTGCGCTGTGGTCTGCCGATTCTCTCCCCTTTTCATCCAGTGGCAATTCCACCGGCCTGGCCGCGCCTCCGGTCACCGCTGATTCCACAGCCCCAAATAGCTGTCTTCGCTCGCTCAGTGCTTTGGTGTCTCCGTCGTCGCCGTCACAACAGCCGTCTTCAGCATCTGCGCATCGTCGACGCGCATGACATCGCGCACTAGCCGCTCGCCGTCAATCGTCGTCCAATGTCGCTCCCGCGGCCTTCGCAGTCGGGTCCAGCCCGCCGTCACGATGGTCGTCACCCGCGAGCAAACGCGCCAGCGATCACTGCACTCGTCCGCCTTAGGGACCGGCCGCGAAAACGTATGGAGGTGACCAGTGGCCTTTGCATATGCACGCACCTCGCCATCACGTATCAATCCCCCTGCTTTTGTGTCTTGTCTGGTGTTTTTTTTTTTTTTATATTAATATTTTTTTCATGTTCAAAATTGTTAAATTCTCTGACCATTTTGCGTCAAACCTTATCTTTCGGCTCAAAAAACATAAATTTTTTTTATATACTTATTACCATTAATTCAGACCATTTTGCGTCAAACTACTTATCCTTTGGCTCACCAGAAATAAGTTTTTTTTTATATATTATGTCATCATTAATTCAAACAATTTTGTGTAAAACTTCTTTCGGCTCAAAAAAAAAATAAAAATGATGTGGTTAAAATATTGTTTCTTTTTTTCGTATTAATAGTGTATTTGAATTTTTATTTATTTCAACAGAATAATAGGTAGATTAATATTAATATAAAAATAAATATCGATATATTACACTAACTTTGAAATTCTACAACTATTAGCTAACTTTTGCTCCTTAAAATAAATAGGTACACTTATTGAGATTATATATGTACGTTGCATTGAAATTTTGTAAAATCACAAAATTATTTATTGCTGTCTAAGATAACTCAAACACACACATGTATATTAGTTATTACTTATGAGTTATGACAATAAGTATTGTAAACAATTTTGTAATTTAAAAATATTATTCGTGGGTACATTTAACGTATTTGATTATATTTTAATATTTTATACACACGATAACGTTTTCAAATACAATGTTTTCGGCAAAAATTAATTCAACTTACTGTACTATACTACCTAATACTTTTTGAGATATTTAACTAGCTGACTTCTGAGACGTTGAGACACGCTGGTCGTTGACTTACATAATTATTACTGTTCGGCATTCGCCCTATACATGGGTAGGTATGAAAAGATTGAACTGACATTTATTTAGTACTAATATTTTGTTTATTTCCATCAAATTAATTGTTATGTAAGTTTTTGATAATTTAAATACACTGTTAGTACATTTAGTAAGTACTCGTAACTATAATGATTCATTTATACAAATTGTAAAAATACAATTTGCTTTACTTCAGACGACCGTTCAATTCGTAGGCCCATTTTCACAAAGTCCGATAATGACAATAATTGACAATAGTCGTTTACGCAGTACCAAAGACAAAAAAAAACAACAAAGATTTACTCGTATGTAAGTTGAAACATCAGTGTGATTAAATCATTTACCGGAAGCCCGAAGGATAACGGCAACTGGATCTTCTAGACGGGCCGATGCTTCGGAGCTCCACTGACATTTATTGAAATAAAATTTTAAAAAAAAAATTACAAGATATAAGCATAATGTGTCAACACAATGTCGTTTACAAATGTTGTACCGGAAGTAATTCGGGCTTCCATTTTCCACGCATCAATAATGTATACATATTATATTCCCCTTGCGACTTTACCAAGTGCATAATATATTGTGATTTGTGGTAGTGTGGTTACATGTAGAACCACGTATAGGTACGTGAGACCTACTAAACATATGTACAGGGCGTCCAGTAAAGAGCAAAGCAAACGTTAACCAAATATTTTAAAATTGACAATTTGAAAGAAAAGTTTAAATGAAAGTTATATATTTATTTAAAGTTTGACCATCTCTTTATTGAGCGTTCTGTATAAATATATATTATTATATACACTTAAAAATGTAAGTCTTGGCTAAATCGTGCTCTGGACCACATAGGTACCAAGTGCAGGGTACTGAATAAACTATACGACCTGACAAATAGTGGTGCGTTGACTTGAAGAACCACGTACACAATTTAACCTACACAAAATATATGCAGGGCGTCCAGTAAAAAGCAAACACTAACCAAATATTTCAAATTTAAAACTTAAAGTCGTTATTTTTAAATTATAAGTATTTCTGTATATTTGTTTAGCGTTTGATAATTTTTTAATTGGGCGTCCTGTACATATATATATTTACATAAAAAAGAGAGTCATAAACTCCTAGAAAAACTGAGCACAGGACAAGGTACTAAAAAACTATACGACCTAACCAATAGTGCATATAGTGCGTTGACTTGAAAAACTGTGTACATAGGTAATAGTTGAACGATGAACCTGCAGAAAATATATACAGGGCATCCAGTAAAGAGTAAACATTAACCTAATATTTATATAGATTAGTTTATTTATTAATCTATTAATATAAATAATTTAGTTTATGTATGAAGATATCAACATTTCTTCAGATTTCTCATCTTTACCCACTGTGAGGACTTCCCGAGTCCTCGCTCGGATACCTTATTCGCGTTCCCCGCTAAATTTACAGGCCGCGCGTGGCCGTACTTTGTTCCCGGCGGGGATAACGTGCAAACCTAGTGCCACCGTCGCGCGTGTTTATCGATAATTTTTTAGAAAAGTCGAGTTTTACTATATATACAGGCGTAAATACATGTGTCGAAAAGTTCGATTTTTTTATTGATAGATTTACATGTTTTTTTTTTCGATTTAATAAACTGCGTTATTATTATACTATCGTATTTGACTGCCTTTTTTTTTCCTTTTGCCTACTCGGTCTGTACGTAGGTACATGTATATATTATAATAAATAATAAATGTATAAATATTAATTATATAATAAAATATCCTAGCTCGAGTCCAGTCTACTATACTATAGGTATGTTTAATCATGAGCATAAAATCAAATTAATAACTAACCTATACATGTATACTATATGACTTGATGAGGATCGATTTATTTATTAATATATATTATATAGTAACAGTAGCAGTATTTGTATGCTACATTAAATATTATGAATTACCAAAATAAGAAAGTGGCTATTTGATTACCTCAACCAAATGACTGACCTGCTAAACACCAAAAAAATCGCGGTGGCTATATGTTTTTTTTACGAATTTCCGGTGGCATAACCCGGGCTACCACGTCGAACCTAAGGTGGTGGTCCTAACCTTATCACAATTCCTTATCACCAGACCTCCTTACCACACACCAATCGGCTCGAGACCGACGACCAGACCAAAAGACCACTGCAGCTTCCGACATCGGTTAAAACTCTTCGCCAACTCGGGGGGTTTGGGGGTCTGTCAATCAAAAACTTTGTATTTATATTTAGGTAATGACAAAAAATTTCAAGTAAATTACATTTTTTATTTATTCATATATTATTTTAATATCATGTGAGTTCAGAGAATAATTTATTTTGGAGGGAGGGGGGCTATGGGTAAACTTTTGAGAGTCCACTTCACTACTCCAGTCTCCTTAGTTGAGCTTATATTCATAATCTATATCCGTTGTTCATTATCATATAAATTATATGCAGATATTAGTTGAAACTTATAACTTATTAGGCAAGTATAACATTAATATCGTATACATACACAAATATATATAGTCATTTGGCTATAATTGAATAAACAACTTTTCCGTTTTAAATGCTAAAAACGAAATAATATAATATTAAATAATGACATAATGTTATAAATAATAATAATATCTTGGACCATAGTAACAAGATTTGTTTATTTATATTTAAGTTTTTAAAATTAATTATTCACAAAGCAATACCGGACGAACTTAGAGAGAAACGCTGGTTAAGTTAGATAGAATCCTCGGGGAATGTCCAGGAACTGGAGTGGCGCCTGACTGGAATGGCGCCTATACAATAACGAGACATACTGCACCGAGGACAAAGAGAGGACTAGCGGCGGGCTGTCGGACCTGGACGCCAAGGGGCCGATCCCGAGGGAACGCGGTCGGCCTCCTCTGCGGTGACCGGGCCACGTTCTCGTTGGGCCACGGCGACGGCTTAGGGTTGGTGTACTACAACGTAATATGCGGCCGAACGGCCGGCGGCGGCGGCGGAGGAGGAGGAGGAAGATGCGAGCTCGACGGCAGAGATGGATAAAAAAAAATATGGCGTGTAGCGGTGGCACTTGCAGCAGCCGCAGAAGAGGATCAGGATCAGCGAGGACGAGTTTGGAGATCAGCCGCCGCCGGAGGACTGCCGAAGGCATGATGCCACGGAAATGCTGCCCGCGTCCGGGAAACCGGCCCGCCCGTGAGCGAGGAAGGTGTTCGTTCTGCTACGGTCGGGGCGGGCAAGCGGCCGGGCGAACGGGGGACTAGAAAGCCTGCTGCGGGTGTCGAGGTGCGCGTGCCAGAGTTGCAGGTGCCGGGACCGGGAGATGGTGACAACAGAGTCGAAGTTGAGGAGGAACAAACGGAGTGACGGTGAAACTGAACGGGGTAAGAATAGAGACGTGACAGTTCCAAAAGAAGTGCGAAAATAAACAACACATAAAATGTATACATTACATCAAAATCCGACAAAAGCATTTATAGATCAGCCTAACCCATGTCCAAGCTCCGAATCAAATATTACCTACACTACCAACTACCAAACAGACAACATAATATATTATAACGTAAGTTTTAAGCATATTTATGAACTAAGAGTGTATTACGACTTATTACGACTTATGCCATATAACAATATGTCGAAAAATCGTCAAAATTGTTAATAATTTTTATAAAATTACAATTTCAGCATACCTACCAACGATTGACCGGCGAGCTTCCAAATAATATGCTCGCCGGAATTCTTGAATAAGCCATGTCGCGCTTCTTGGAACTGCCACCTCCGTCAACTTCTTACCTCCATTCAGTTTCATCGTCACGTCAAAAAGTTCCTCCTCCTCCTCATGTCACCATCACCGGGTCCGGCACGCACGGGCCGCACCTCGATCTGCGGCTGGAAGCTTTCTAGTCCGAACCGCCCAGCCGACCGCCTGCCGGACCCCAGAACGAACACTCGGGCCGGTTTCGCAGAGGCGGGTGGCATTTCCGTGGTGGTGGTCCTCCGGCAAAGGCTGATTTCCAGACTCGTCCTCTGCTTGACGGATCCTGATCCCGTGCAGGCTGCTGCTGTCGCCGCTGCACGCCATATTAATCGCCGTCGAGCACCAGAGCATCCTCCACTCGCTCCGTCCAGAGAACTGTCGGCTTGGATCGGACGCTTGTTGTAGTGCACCTCGTGCCGTCGTCGCGGCTCGACGAGAACCCCTGCGGGGGTGGTGGCTTGGTAGCCGCCCGGCGTCCTGGTCCGACAGCCCGCCGAAAAATGTCCTCTCGTCGTCCTTGTGCAGTATGTCCATGAGCTGGATATTCCCTGATATCCAAAACCAGCGTTTCTACTCGATAGTTTGCCTTATTCGTTCATGCATTGTACAACATAAACAATAACAATAGAGTGTAAATCAGGAATTTGCGAAATAATTTCAAAAATTGTCTTAAAATACAAAATACATTAACTATAAAAAGCAATTCACGTACCTATAAAATGTAATTAAAAAGATCAAGTAAACTTTTAATAAAAAAATATTCATGCAATAGATTTATTCATTTATTTTAAGAAAAATTTAAAAACAGGCCTTTAAAATTAGTAATTACTTTTTCAAAAATGCTTAATGTTACATTATTTTTTTCCAAAGCTTAAGTTCACTTCAATAAAGTAAACGATACAATATATTCGTCATGAAATATAGCCAGTATATTATGTATAATGTCCATGGACTATTAATAAATGCAAATATACTTATTATATGTGCTGCAATCACGTGGCCTACAAGTTGCAACTAAAATCTGACGTTATTTTATTTTTATTCTTCCCGTTCTGATTTAGCTATTAGTTTTGGTCAGTAAGTATAGGGACATGGGTTATATTGGATCATAGGTATTGCAGTGTTGTACAAAAAAATGGCTCTGAGTTATTTCCCATTTCCCACAATATTTAAATTTTCATTTTTGCACTAATTATCGACATAGCGTTTTCATTATTTGTGAATATTCGTCCGGATCCTATTTTCGTTTTACTTTTTATCCTCGTAACATCTCCACTATCGCAGCACTGCATTGTAGAAGTTCAAGTAGATGCCTTTATAGATCCACCAAGAACTAAAATATAAGCGCGCCTCTATGCTCTCGACAAGGATTGTAGTGTTGTACACTATTATTATTATAATATCGTTAATTCTAATAATCCTATATGAATAAGCACGGACGCCTTTAAATAAAGGCACTATAACGCACATACATGTCCGTTTGCATATTAAATAACTTAATGTAACGTTATTGACAGAAAGAGGGTCTCTATATATACATAAAATTGAAAACATAAACACCTAATAATATTATTTTGAATCTTGTTTAGACTTTTCATTTGTGTTAAAATTATATCGGATTTACGAATTATATAAAATAATTAATGTACATTTATCTCTAAAATGTCTACAAGAGCGTTTTAAAAAACCTAATTCAGATAAAATATAATTTCCTCGAGGGATTTGGTTAGAAAGGTAGTTTTTATATACTTTACTATCTGTGTATGACCTGATTTGAATGAACGAAACCGCAAGAAATGAGTGGATCACCGAATTCATAAGCTTTAAATTTATTGATTAATCCAGTATGGTTAGTTCAATAAAATGCATTTTCCATTTCTGTATAAATAAAATCAGTAGACTGTTAAAAAATTCAAAATATAATTCGAAATTATAGGCCTAGTAAGTATAGAATGTCCAGTAACTCTAGAAAACCAAACTATTACATACGCCTATTACGCCTTAGATACAATAAACTGCAAGGTGCAGATATACATTTTTTATATATTAATATGATCCAAAAATAGTTAAAATTATATTATGGCGTACCTATATTTCAAACACGAACAAGTGTGTCTTTAGGCGGAGGGGCGACCCCAGAGCCATTTTTTTTTTATAGATTGCGTCTGGTTTTGTTCAAATCCAATTCATACGTTAACCTGACAGGGTAGAGTTGAGGTATTAAAACTTGAATAATGTTTTTGTATTAAAATAATATATGTACATATTATTATTTCAAGCTTTTATTAGGCTTTACGAATATAACTCTGTTTATTTTAGTATATATATATTTTTCAAATGGAAAAAATCTCACCCCTTCTTCGCAATCAAGACCTACGCTCCTGCTGATGAAACATGTAAATAAAAATCGTTTATAATAAATAAATAAAGTGAATTTCATGAATAAATATACTATAGATATTAGATATATTGATTTGTTGTGTAATATTATATTGGATAAAGAAAAATATTGTACTAATATGATTAACCTGATTAAAATGGTTGTATATTTTTGAAAATTCACATGAAACAAAAACATACATAACAACTATAACATATAAATATAAATAGATAAATACAATTTTAATAATAATAATAGTAATCAATTTGTGACAGAAACATTAAGCCAAATAAATATTGTGCTTGAAAACATTTCTCGACATAAAAAAATCAATCAATATAGCTCACAATTTTGTTCGCTATTGAGATAGCTCTGGAGAAAAAAGATGCATACCTATATTACCTATATTTATTATTGCAAAACGAAAAGTGGAATAGATTTGTGAACCTTGCACAGAGTGATTATACTGCAGTATGTCTATATACTAAAACCAATTATTGAAAGTAATTCTGTGGGAATCGATGATGCCATATTTTAGCAAAACGTATGAGATGTATGAACAAGACATCGGAAACTTACCTTTTCAATTCACATAATGTCATACCCTACATAAACTTGCAAACTTTATGAGTAAGTATCTGTAAATCAGAATATTTAACCTATATAAAATGCAACGAATCTGAACAGTTGTCGTATAATATAATATAAAAATACTTACCACAAAAGGGTTATTATATTTATAAGCAAGCGAGTGAAAAAAACAAATAAATACATAATAATATACGAACTTTTATTGTTACTCACGAATGGAGACTCAAATATGAATAATTAAAAATTATAGCAACACAATTTCTTAGAATATTATAATATAGCCCCCTTCGTGTCTTATGACTCGTAAACAAATTTCCCGGTATCCTGTAGAAGGTATAGAAGGTATTTCTTATTTTAAATAAAATACGTGTTTTCGATTGAATTTACTGGCAGACCTTTTTCTAACATTCTTTGAATTTAATACAGAATATTTAACATTGTTCTTTGATACCATCGAATGTAGTTTTCCTTGCAGCGGAACCGTTTGAATTATTATTATTTATTATAATACTCTTATAATAGGTAGTACGCTACGGCGCTAAAGTGGAATAAAATTTCAAACGGCCGCCGATAAATCGTGTTTAATTATAATAAAATAATATTTTTGTAGCACTACATCCCACTCATCCGAGTGAAATAAAAATCAATTAAAATAATAATAATAATAATTTTCTGGCCAAACTCTTATTTCTTATATTATTAAGTTTACCAGATGCGCTTGCGTCTTATGAATATTTTTAAAGGGGCGTCGTGCGTAGCATAATAAATATATATATATATACTATATAGCAATAAACGTTAGGTTCGTGAGGCTGACATTAAATCGGTAAACGAACTTTTTAAATTTAAGTTTCTTGAAACTTTTATTTTTTGATAATTAAAACAAAAACTGTGTATATATAGTTATATAGTACTTATATATATATTATCAGGGGAAATTTGAAAGGCAAATGGCATATTGTTATACAGTGACATTCACCAAACACGCTCATCATCATTTTATCCTATAATTATGCATTTATTCGAATTCTAATTTTTGGAATTTGCAGTTAAGAATGTTTTTTTCTGAGGCCAACTCGGTGCGATCTTAATTTTTTCTAAGGCTGAATTAAATATTAATGCAAAATAACATGTATAGGGATTTTTCACCAATCAAACCCACGATATACCTTTACATACGCAGTCATTGAAACGGTCAATTATGTGTTGGGGGGTAGAGATACAAAAGTCCCTCAAAAATGCATTTAAAATACATTAAAATTTGATATTATTTTAAATATATTTATACATTGTCAAATGTTGATATTATATACGAGGTCCAGATAATTCAATTAAACCTAACTTTATAACTTATAAGTACATAGTGATAAGTTATTTCAAAATAGGTACATTGTTGACAAAACTATGACAACTATAAGGAGTACAACAATAATATACGTGTAAGAAGCATAATATTATTATACGCGTAATACGGAGATACTGCTGGAATAGTGGACCAACATTTTTTGTGGTAGGTTCTACTCTGGTTTCTGTGGCACTCAACTCCACTCATCTAAATTTGAGTGGGTATAACTGAATAACTAATTGTTTTAAAATCGATTTTTGTACAATGCGATTATCAGGAAAATACTTTTCTTTGAAATATAAAAATTTAAAGTGTACAGTCTTTCAAAAAAGTAAAAAACTTTAGAAAAAATATATAAAATATAAAATAACAGTCGTATAATTTTTTTTATCGAAGAATCGTTGTTTTATAACGACATCAAATTACGAAAAAAATTCCCGAACTGTCAATAATTATATGACGTACTTCACGTGAAAATTAATTAAATTACCTATAAAAGAATCCCCTTGTATACCTAAAAAATTATGTATAAAATTCTATCCATAAACAACAGAATTTCTACGTCGTGCATGTCGGTATTGAATCGGTGAAGAATTTCACGTGTACGAATTTTAGTGATTTTAATACATTTATAATATATTTATAATATCTACGAGGTAACGAGAATTGTAAAGTTTTTCGTCGTTTTATAATTCAGAAGCGGCGAGCGGTCCAGACGAAATTCGGGGAAAACCGATTACTGCAATATCGTACCATGAGCATAATATAATATCATTACACGAAAGCACAGCTTTCATCCATAGCCAAACAGGCCCTGCTGTACAGTAGGTTACAAGTGGGTCACTGTAATGGATGGTGTTAAATATGAATTCAATGATATAATATCATTGTATGAGAAAAACGATTCTGAGCGAAAACCGTCAGTCAGCCTATGATATTACCAAGTATATTTGATGATATTATTGTGAATAAAGTAATTTATATATAACCTATTTACGTGGAGCCTTGTTTTAAATTTTCAATCCTTAGCTATAAAAGATGAACATTTTATAAATTTTTAACTACAAAATAATTATTAAATTTTAAATTTGAAAAATGTTGTCAAAATTCGAACTTGAAATGCTTATAAAAAAAAATTGTGCCTATTTATTTTTAATATTTTTCAAATATCATTGTAACAATATAGTAGGAGCCTTGTATTAAATTTTCAAGCTTGTTTACCCAACAAATACAGTTATATTGACATTTATATAAAAACAAAACCAACAAAAATTGAAAATTGAAAAATTCCGTAAATAGCTCAAAATGAGTCAAATAATTTTGAACATTTTATCGTCTATAGTAAAAGCAAATCCAAACAACCAGTGAAAATTTCATGTATATACGTTCATTTATGTTTGAGTTACACCAAAAACTAAAATCGATTTTTTCAAAACCAGATTTTGCGTAAAAATCCCCGTTTTTCCTTAATTTTTCTTTGGTTTTTCACGGTACTTTTGAAAATTACTGGACAATTTTCACTTTTAAAAAATATAGTACCAACTAGATTTACTTTCCTACCAGAAAAGATACTGTTCTAATTCTAAATTTAAGCATTTTTACTGTCCTAAAAGGTGATGACAGACATAAAAATAAAAATAATATAACACACATCATTGTAAAATCAATACATTCATCATTTCACTCAGAATCTAAAATATTACTCAATATTTTGAAAAAAAAATATTACAATTTAAATTAATTGTATACTCTGAAATAATATTGATATTATAAAAAATTATAAAAAAATAAACTACTTGACTTACATAAATGCTTTTACCATCAAAATCGTTCTTATAATCAGATTTATAAATTGGCGACGTAGAAATATTCCAAAAAAAATATGGAAATTTTATTTTCTGTTTCAAGAAATAAAAATGAAAATAATTTTAAAATATTTACCATAAGTAACAAAAGTTAAATATTTTGTCAATTCTTTCCGTTATATACATAATATACATAACCTACATAGTTTAGGAAAAATGTATACGGACATCTAATAATAGGTAAGTATAATACATTTTATTTTACGTTATTAGAGATTTGGTTTTGAGCACTTTAAAATGATTATCGTCTATCAGCCGAAACGATCTATGTGGTCAATATTTTAAAAGTTGTTATTTATGTATAATACGAGTATATACTATAGAAATTACTAATTAGTAACTACCACCTATGTATATTTTGTACTTAATTACTAAGCTCAAGACACGCTATATGTAGCCATGTAGGTTGTATCTATACAACAAAGATAAATATAAATTCACCCAAATTATCGATAACATCTTGCCCAAGTGATATTATATTATGCTCTACTCAGGTAAATTTTGGGTCATTCGACCAAATGAATGACGCCCCAAATATTATCAATTGTTCTTATAATATCACGAAAAATAGCTGGCTCCCATTACGCTGCCATTTTATGTTTATCATAAAATATTGAACTGAGAAGGGTACTATTATTTACCTTGTATATATTTTCAACCACGACTGCGCATGTGATTATATATGAAAATAAAATACGATTTCCATAAGCGGCCCTCCGCACGGCTTTCGACACGAAATTAATATTTTCTGTTTCCTAAATACCTGCGCATCGTTTAAAAAATATTTGTTTCAGAGCGTGCTTGGATTCGTTCAATTTGAGCATATTAATGATTTTCAATATACATTTGTATTATTAATTTTTTTTTTTTTTGTTTATTGGTTGCCATAGGTGTCGGACTGTCGGATAATGCATTCAATGCGGGCCACGGGGAATATTATCTAATAAATTAATGTTGATAATTCGCGCTACATTAATAATGTCTAGTTAAATTGGCTTTAACGCTGTTGATATTGTTCAAAATGCTTTGAAAACTAAACCATGCACTTCTACGTAAAATTTCCAATTAAATTTTTGGATTTTCAAACTTTATTATTTAACTACGAACTTGCTATGCGTTCTCAAGAAATTTTTTTCGTGAATCGTGTTGCTTCTTGTTCTGTAGTCTTATATAATAATTTAAAATATATAACTAAATTTTATAACTCAGAGAGTGTATATTATAAATATATATATTTTTTTTTTGGTGGTGGTTGCAGTCACTATATGATCATACCGAATTACAACCAATTATCCAGCTATCTTTATATATCCATACACAAAATATTCCAATTTGGTCCACTTCCTTGAGCTTATAACATTACCGATTTCTATTTTTATGACCCACTCATTGGCATCAGCACGCAGTGCCATCTCGTCAGCGAGCGAATTTAATAAATTATTTTAATCATTCTTATAATACATGGCTATATAATTTATCCTTCCTGTGTTCCACCATCACATCCCCATCAATATCACCTTCCAGTTGATAATCACTACCTGCGCACATGACATACCTACTCCATTTTGCTCAACACGCTCAACACTTATACACATACCTATCCTTATAAATTATAATATATTATTTATGTGTTATATCTAACTCTGTGAGTACGCTGCCGATGATTAGATTTTGTTTACTTGTTCTCTTATACCTATATCAGAACCAGCATGGTTTCACCGTGTAATTTCGTATATAGGTATATGTATTAAGTGTGTTAAATAAATAATGCAAGGTTAGATTACAATCGAAGCCCCGGGTAAGAAGTCACGAGAAGTGGGCAAGTTGTGGCGTTGGTATGTGGTAAATTTGAATTATGTGTTATGTAAAATCAAAAGTACAATATATTATAGTCATATTCATAAATTTTGCCCTCATATATCCAAATCCAAAATCCTAAAATGTATGTATAATGTTCCAAACAATGTAACCACTATAATACATGAGAATTAATATGATCCGTCACGTCAGAATGTCAGATCATCACTTTTTTTTATTATTAGAAAACAAGAATATATACAATCTGTAATAATTTATACAATGGGTAATATGGGGGGTACAAGTATACAAGACAGGACGCCATGATATAAGGGGGGGGGGGGGGGGTCCAATGACCCTACTTCAAAAGATTATACATAAAATATCAAAGAATAAATATAAAAAAAGAAAAAAATAAGAGCTAATGTTACGGTTAAAATTAAAAAGCAAAGGACGTTTTCACAAAACTGTTTGAAACTCTAAACTAATACATCATTTCAATATTAAAACTACATCTTATCAAACAGGACCCATTGGCCATCGCCTTATATATTTCAAAATAATTTCTCAATATTTTCTTATTTCCGATATCTTATAATATCTTAAATAATAAATACCTAGTTGGTATAAACAACGACAAGTCTCTTAATGTCAACGTACTCGTATATTATGAACTCTTAATGTCTGCAACAAATTCACAATATTAGTAAATGTTATCATACATTTATACCACATAATATAACATCCACCCCCCAAAAAATATGCCAAAAACGAATATGTATAATAGATATTATATTATAACAGCATGATGTGTACCTATATAATACACAAATAAGTATAACGTATTACGTAACGACCTCTGCATCAAGTACACTACCTCTGCGATGTTGACAAGTATTTATCGAAGGTGAACGACTGCAACGAGTGAGTTTGGACTTTGTTGCAATTATTATTATTAGTCATCACTATTAGGTATGTATCGTGTTTAATGAGTAATAACGAATTATCAACACTAATTCTAGTCAAGACACACACACACACACACATCACGTGGCGACGGCGATTTATTATTATATGTATAATATGCACTAGATTATTAAAATATCATTAACGGGCGTAAAATCTAACCGAATAGGGTCGGCCAAGGATTTTTCGATTCTCATAATAATTATATGTGTACAATTATTTCAATCGGTACCACACTCTGGCACTCATTAAAATAAAAAAATAAAAAACGTCACGGCCCGTCTCGTGAAATAATATTATTATTTCCTGGTATTGTACATAACCGACGGGATATGACAGGGGGGTTGTTTTAATATAATAGGATAGTCGCATATATACAGTGTGATTCACCCAAGCACGCTCATCACCCCTCTAATAAATAATAATACGTGCATTCAAATTTTGATTTTTACAAATCTCAAATCCACCGCATTTTCTTAAATACCTAGAATTTTTTAGCATTTATAAGGAGTATCCTGTGATGGTACAATCTGCTTTTATTCAAACGAAATCCTACCAATGCTTACGATGAATTATTAATCGGATGATTTTTTTTGATAAATTTTATGTACCTAAGCAATTTTAAGGAGTAGTTATTGAGTTATAATGTATGGAAATTGTTAAAATGTATTTACTAAGAATAAGTAAATGACCTTGATAACAATAAAAAAAATATATATGTATATTGTATTGCTCAATCGAATAACCTACTTACTTATTATATACACTGACAATTTTTACAAACTTTAAAATGTTTCCAGATTTATTTAAATTTCTATAATTTTCAAAAATTCATGGTCCCTGTGTTATATTCAAACACTATTGTCATGAATATATTAGTAATCCCTTATAGTTATTAGATTTAAATATCTCAAAAATGGCTCGTTTAAATTTCGATTCGCGGATACATCAACATATTTTTCAACAAATTCATCTGCTGAACAATTATTATCAGTAAAAAGTGCTGTCTTTCGACAAAATATAATAGTTCGTACCGCCAGAGTACGAAATGGTATCTATTCTAAACTTTAGACAATCTAAGTGTTTGAGAATAATAATAATATAGTGTCCTTACGCGTAAGCTCGAAAAATCCAAAATTCAGAATTTGAATAAAATACGCGTTGCGAGAAGATAAAAATGGCGGTGAGCATCCTTGGCGAATCACTCTGTATATCATGTCTATGTGTATAATATATTAATATATACATATCGTTTTCGTACGAGTGGCCCGCGACCGCACTAAATACACGCGCCAGAGTGTCTAGACGAGACTTAAAAAAAAAAAATCGCAAGTACGACTGCGATATAGGTATATAACATTATGTACATCATATTATATCAATATCATACGCCCATATATATATATAAATATGCGTACACATAATATTATAATATATGTGGGGACGGTTCTCGTAAGTTTTTAATATATATTTTAAACCAAACGACAAGCTTTCGTATTCCCGGCGGTGCAGATTGGTAGGTAGTTACAGACCTACGTCGCCTTTTTAATAACGCGCACTCGACGTCGGTACATCATCACTCACCAACCACTGTTTAATAATAATCGTGTGATGTAATTAATAATTATTATTTTAATTATATTAATACGTATATTATAATACACGCGTATTTATGCCGGCTACTATACGCGGATTTAACGCCAACTTAAGCATTTTCAATGTGACGTGAAATCTTGATTATTTAATATACTCAGGGTATAGAGTACTTGTAGGCAATAGCACTGAAAAAAAAAACGTAGATGATTTTCCCTTGCATGTGCACAAAAAAACGTAGAAATAAGCACAAAAAGTTGTTAAAACTAATACATTTTTAGTCGATAATTTCACCTGCAGAATAACTAAATATACAACATTATTGATTCATATAATATGCTGGCTACGGCCACGGGGTGAATGTATAGTAAAAAAAAATTTAATTAATATTGAAGTTAACACGACGTATGGCATAATAAACTTATAGATATTCTATACTTACAACATGGTATATAAAATGAGTTTCAGATTCTGAGAGAAGCAATTAATGAAATTTTTTTGTATAGCACAGTGTTGTAATTTTAATATGTCAGTATTAAAATCATACATTTTTTATGCTTAAAAAGTAAGTTACAAAATAATATTTCAAAATGTATAAAAGATAACACTTTTAAAATTGACCATTTGCGTGTACCTAACTAATATATGAAAATGTAAAAATAAAAATTGGATTCGAAAAAGTTTTCTTTTCATCAGATAGATACTGCAAGTCATATCATATAAAAAGTACCTATACAAAATTAAATCACAAAAGTTCAAAAAATATTTTTGATATGGTCTGACCAAACTTTATACTTATTGAGACCTCCAGATTCTATCAAATCTCTATAACTTGTTAATAAAACACGATATCTATTTAATTTTTCAACGATTTATCCATCACGAAGAATAACACGACAGCGACGTGCAATCGTGAAAAAAAAATCATGAAATATTAAGTGAATAGACCACGAAATACATAATATTATTATGTTATAGAAACTTTACAAACGTGCAAAATGGAATATAATACAATATCACGTACAGTGGCGGCGTGAACTATTTTATTTTATGAGGCAAGTATAAATGCTCGACCACCACAACCTAAATTTTTTCACACAGACTCGTGGGGGCTTTGCCCCCACACCCCCAATTCACAATTCTACAACAGTAATATACTTTGTCATGTTAATATCAGAAATATAATAAAATTACTTATAATATATTAATAACAATAGATCTTTATTTAAACAATAAATTTTCCCTCAATAAATCTGATGTTGCTGCAAAAGTATCAATGGCCAAATTATGATCTATGTTTATATCTCTTTCACAGTTTAAAATCATCAAATTTTCTAATCGGTCTTCGCTCGTAGTTGATCTCAAATTTACAAATAACAATACTTAATAAAACTTTAAAGTTAAAAGTAACAAAACCGTCAATTCGTCATTACTTCAATATTACGTGCATCCACGATCCACCAGTGTTGCCTACAGCCCAACCAACGAAGGGGAAATATTGTTAATAGATAAATAAAATAATGATGATAAAAATAATGATACAATATTATCTATGATAGTGTTACGTGTTACCACAATATCACCAATATACCGCGTTATTGTACACTATACAACATATTGTACTATAGGTAATAGTGTATTTCCAGTAAACGTAAGGTTAGTATAATTAAGTAATACTACTAATACTAATAGTATTAGTTGACCATATTCCATATGTGGTTTTTAATATCCGTTTCCGGGGGTACCAAGGGGGTACCACCACCTAATTGGTCGTGAGGCAATTGCCTCATGAAACACCCTATCACGCCGCCACTGATCACGTATTTGTTGTATTATATAAATTACTAACAAATGTATTATTACACAATCTATATAAAACGGATATGCAATAAGGCTGTAAGTGTCGAATACTCTGCATAATATAATATGGGTATTATACATTTAATATTTATACATTTGTGATGATCTGTCACGGTTATTATTTTTTCCAAGCCGTTCTCTTGAAACGCGTTTATGGTGTTAATTATTATTATTGTTATTAAGCCAAAACTATTATATTATAATTATTTTACTATCGTCTATGACTTGCGCTTATATGGTTAATCGATCTCGACAATTTGAAATATTTCAGTTATGCTCACATTATACACGTTGAGGTATTATAGTGGTACTACATTAATGACCGGTTGAATGTAGCGATTTTTTTTTTACAATAAGAGATTTTTACAATACTAAAGAGCCTATACTTTCTCAGGATTAATTTTCTGCAATAATAATAATTGTTTTTGGTTTTTAACTGTCATCGGCAAAAATAATATGATTATGTAATATATATATTATATACCCATATCAAACTGTATTTTCCATAATATTGTGGGTAAGTAAAAACCGTATATATTTTTGTGTTGGTAACCCACAGTTAAAAAATAATCGTACCTTATACGTGATTCTTAAAAATATCATTGGGCCTGAAAGAATTAAAATAAAAATCAAGTGAACCAATTATTATATACACCGACTGAGATTTTATTCGCTAACATTGAGCGAATGTCTCGGCGTATTGTTAGCCATATAATAGTATCGGAAGTTGCAGATCGTTGAAATTCCGATACAAGTCGTTTAGAAGTATAAACATATGCATATAATGCCGGTATTGTATATATTGAAATAGTTATTCGTTAGTATGTACATAATATAGATACTTCTTACAGGCTTACATACAAGTATAGTATGTTGTACTAGATGTTTACCATATATATATTATCGTGTTTTAATTATTATAAATTATTAGTCCGTAAGGAATTTTGCTGTATTTTTAATGACCTTCTGGATGTATAGCTTTTCAAGTAAGTGCAATAGGTATGATGTCAATGAGATCAATGAATTAAAATATGTGATTTATATTTTCCTATACTATTTGACTTCCTTTTTTAGTTTTTAATTCATTTTTAAATATTTTTAAATTTTTAAAGCTTTTTCATGAAATCTGAAAATTGAGAAAATTGCTCTGTTTAGTCAGATCTACGAAAATGTTCTGATCTCACCTATGGTGGGTACAAATCGTACATGCATACACTTTATTATAGTATAAAAAATATTATGATATTATATTATTAGTAGACATAAAAAATAAGTACCGATCGCTATTTAAATACCTGTACGTTGGGAGTTATATTGATCGGTAGTAAAAAAACTTTTGTCAGTATTCGGTATTGTGTGATGTTATCATTGGTAAAATGTGATGATACAACAGCGAAATTGAGAGTAGTTGTGCGTCTGAATTTATGTCCATTTAATTTTTATAAATTTTACTCATTTTTGTAGTTGCTTTTTTGTATTTTGCTATGATAATACATTTAAGACCGTGAACTGTGAAGTAAATGTAGAATTGAGTTTCAGATAACGAATATTTTTTATTTTATTTTATTAGCCAACGTTTATGAACTCATGTTAAAATATAATAAGTGGAACGTACTAATATTTACATAGTTAATTTTTATTGGATTACAGTCGCGGTAGAATTGCGGTAGCGCGGCGTCGCGGATAGGCAACTTGTAGCGCTTCAACCTAAAATCATGACGGCGGGAGGGTTTGTCGAGGCATTCCGTCATAATTTTTCCTGAAAAGTGACTGACCCGTAGAGATTTTACACCACTCCCCAATAATAACTTACAAAACTAACTTCCAGTGATTCAATTTTAAAAACCGGGAAAAATCACTCTGCATTATTGTACTTGCAGGATTCTAACGTAATTCGTAATCGAGATGGGTCACTGTAATGGATGTGTTAAGTTTGATTTCAATGATAAATAAATGCATACAAAATGATTCTGAGTGGAGATAGTGTACCTATCACTTATCAGTGTATTAATTATTTATCTAGTGATTTATCTACTTTTTGATGCGCGTACGATCAATGCAATAGAATATAATTACTAATTAGAGAGCGAATGTCTATGAATTTATTATATTTTTTCTAAAATACTAAATAAATGCTGAATAGGATAGAAATTCGTTGCATTACCTAAAGAATTCAAATTAACAATTTAATATTGCATATTTTTGCATATTTGTTCAATTTTTACATGTTTGATCATGATTTTTTTTATATTCGTCATGCTTTTAGTGCTTATTTATGCATTATATTACGTCAAACAGTCCGTCTACTTGATTAGTTTCTAACATATATGTATAATTTTTGAGATTAACCAACAGTTCACAGATTTTAATTAAAAAAATTATTTACTGTTTTTAATTTAAAATTTTTAATAAATAATATAAAGTTAAAATAGTTTAATTTAATTTAATTTTTAATAAATAGAATACAGCTTAAATTAATGAATAATATTAATTAATTTTTATTGATGAATAATAATTTAAATAAGTTCTAATCATACTTTTATTTTTTATGTTACATAAGTGCATGCATATTTTTCAATTTTATAGAGCATAATCATCCGCTCCCAAGTAATAATATTAGGTACTGCATCGGCGGGCCCGACAACATAATTTTCAGCTGGTAAGTCCGTTTATTTTGCTTTAATATTATAATGCTTGTATGTTTATCGTCTTTCCGGCACCCACCCCCTACATCCTCTCGTCACGAACCTAAAGACCGTAGTCGTATAGGTTTATATTATTATATTATATATCATTATCAGAAATCGTTTTTACGTACTTTTTACACTTCGACACGCTGCAGCAGTGAAAAACGAAAACCCGTTTTTTCGTTCGAATCCTACGCGTGTAATTAGACGCTGATAATAACTATTATTGTTTTGTCGACAAATCTAATCGCACACCTCTATCATAGTAATAATATGGACATTGGCCGCAGGAAACGCGAAGATGTTAATTACTCGCAGTGGAACCATAAAAAACTCACAGCCAATATACGCGTCATAACATTATAAGTATAAGTAATAGGTTATATTATATTATGCGAGCGGCACACTGCACAACCAAACGCTTGGAATCTCCAAAGTGCAACCATAAAAAATAATATTAAAACATTATCGTAACAACACCACTTTTTATATAACCACATTATTCCCTTGATTAGTAGGTATTAAACATGTATATCTGCTGCGTTTTAAAAAATAATAGATATGATGGACGGTTATAATATAGCTTATAGCACGTTTCGGTATTGAAAAACATACATTTTTCGAGCTTAGTGCCTCGGTGGTGTTCGTACACGCAATAAACATACTATACGCATAGGTTGACATTTTTTAGGGTAATGGATTATTTTATAATACATGGGAAATGAAAAGAATCAAATGAGAATTTTTTTCTACGTATTTGTAGGATTTTTAGAAATAATTATAAAAACTAAATTAAATATTATTATATATAATATTGTTTATTGTTTATTACTGCTATCTATCTAGTAGTATAGTCATCGTTTATCTTAGGCAAGCCTCAGACCTCTCATTAAAATGTTTGGAGGTCCTGAAGCCTATACCCCTTGATCTCCACTTGTGAACGGGGGAGGAGTGATTTAGAAGTCTTAAGGATAATATAACACCACCCATTTTCTGTATAATATATTTTTTTAACTACCTAATATACACAATCTGGATATTACTACTAAGTGAAAGTTGTCACGTCAAAATGTCAAGTGTAAAAAGTGAATTAAATGTATAAATGTGTAATTGTTATCATCAATTAACGAAATACCTAGATCAGCGGTTCTTAACCTGTGGTCCGCGGCAACCTTAACACATAACATACGTCAATAAGTGACATGAATGCATTATTACAATATTGTTGGATTATTATTATTTTTTTTGTCACATAGGACATAGATTCTACACCAAATGATTGTATTATTAATATTTATTAAGTATAATCAGTTTTTCTTGTTCATACGGAATTTACATGCGTACACCAATGTAGTCTCGGCAGTCTTATATTTACTGCCACTAAGTGCAGTTGATCGATCGTACTCAATTATGGTTTTATATTACCCATTTTTATAAAAATTAATTGTAATAAAATAATTATAAATGTGTATGTTTTGTTATGTCTACTTATGTAATTTGTTATATAAAATAATTATTATAATTTTGGTTATGATAACGTGAAATGTTTTGTAAAAAAAAAGGTATTCGAAAATAAATTGGTAGGGGGTCCGCGATTTCTAGAAATCTTTCATCAGGGGTCCGTGATCTACAAAAGGTTAAGAACCGCTGACCTAGATCATAATTTTGTTATAATACTATACATATTATATTATAAAATCCTATGTGCCGAGTTTTTCAAAAACAAAAAAAATTGCACGGGGTACTCGATCCCTATAATTAATATATTTATTTCTATTTTATTTTATTATTTTTTTAGTATACTTACTTAAATTTCAAATGTATAAATTCTACTCATAAGTATAATAATACATGGGATTATTAACTATATAATATGCACATCATAATACTATAGTTGGACGGTAATTGGGATACAATTAAAGTCATCATTCATCACTACTATTCAGTTCGAGTTAATGGTAAATTAAAATATCGTACAAAAAACGCACAGTAAAACATTCAAAATATAATTTTACGATCGGAAATCCTAAAAATCTGGTGTGCACTATAGCTGTGCCTTCTATATTGTAAGTACATCCATATGTAATTTAGTAATTATGCATATTATTAAATTTCGTTAAGTTTCGTATATTATCTAATAATATTAGCCATGTATAATATTATGTACATAAGTAACATGGGATTTTCAAGGCGGCTCTGCATATCAAACTATGCAACTCTATATAATCTCAAATCTCGATGGCTTATTTTATATTTATGAAGTACGTGATTCGTCCAAGTTTGATTAAACTTTTGCGTGATATTCGATCGTGGTTTGACTTGTTCTGCACAAGGCGTTTGATGATGCGACTGCTGCTTCAGATGGGCGTATTCGAACAAAATATATTTTATAACCAACTGTTATAAATGTTATAATGCACTACGAGAAAACGCAAAAATGACCGCGACCTCTGGAGAACCTAACCCGGGCTAACTATAATCACAGGTTCGCGATTAATTTTGTTCAGATATTTTGTCCGAAGAATTATTTTTTCCCATATTCATATATGTATTTTAAATTAAACAAAACACAAGGTTCATGTGTAAAATTGATATATTTATTTATAAATGTCGTGGATAATTAAAAAAAAAAAAATCATTCTAGATTATCTTGATTTTGAACAAAAAATAATATGTAACCTTCGAATTTATTTAAAATCTTAATTCATCGAACAATTTCTTTTTCTTTTTTATTGGTTTAACGTCCGTATTTAGATGCAAACACTTTAAAATTATCATTTGTTTTATTACCTTTCAATGTTTAGAATAACTATAAGTATAGATCACTAAATCTTGTGACATGCTTGACATGTGCCGTATACGTTTTAATCATCTCCTAGCTCACACAAGAAAAATAAAGAAATATATTTAAATATTATATATTTCCGTGTGTCGCTAATGCTGTTCCAGCGAAAACTGGCACAACCAATAACCATATACATCCAATCGTATATATTATTATGTTAAAAACATAATATTTATATAATTATTACACATTGGACGCACGACAGCGGTTTTCTTTTTTTGCAATGACTTGGTTTAAATGCCAACTGGGGTTAAAAACGTCTATTGTCGGAGGTAGGGGGGAGGGCAATCCCGGAAGCATAACCACCACTGGGCCTGATTAGTTTTTTTAATTTGTAACAATCAGATATTCAGATAGATGCACCTATACATCATTTCATTATAGATTCAGAGCTGTGCTAACTTAAATTGGCGCCTCAGGGCAATAATATTTGGCACCCTTATTAAACATACTGCATGTTTAAACATTTGGCGCCATAGGGCACTTGCCCCATAACCCCCCCCCCCCCCTCTTGGCATGATTCCGTATAGATCCAGGACTAATGTGATTAATGTACCACTTTTGACCTGCTTCGGTTTCAACATATACCTATATATTGGTTTCCCGTTGAAGTGCTAAATAAAAACTTAAAACTATACCTAAATACATATACATGTATGAGGATATATATTATATGCGCATTCGACACGCTCGCACTCGTTGCATATCGAATAAAAATAAATATATTATGTAATGACGCATTATTGTGGTTAATACCAAAACACTTCAAAAATTCAAAAAACTTCTGAAATTACAAAGGTAATACCATTGAGTATAGATAGTATCTATACTCAATGGTAATACCTATAAAACTGTATGGCGTGTGCCTTATCCACATATATATACTTATATACCGATTGTTCGGTTTAGGATTTAAAATGTTTACCATCTGACATCTGCAGCGTGTGTCGGATAAATTTGTAAATTTATACATATGTATCTAGCTGTTATTATAACACGGCGATTAATTTTTCAAACACTATAGTGCCTACAAATCAGAATCAAAAATTGTATTACTTCTTACTGATAAAACCACCACTATGTATCAATGACATAGCCACTTAGGTACTATATTATGATTTATGTGTTTATTGAGGATGCAGACTTTTTCAATATTTAACGAAAAACCCGGCTTTGGCGTGACATAAACATATTTTATTATAAATTATTAAATACATAGCTATATACCTACTCAATAAACATCGATGATAGATGTTTTTTGGCACTTGAGAAAACCACGTGGAAGTCGGAAAAATATATAATATTAATATAGGTATTGTTTTGTGTTCCAAAAATATCTAAGTTTACCTATGATTAAAATATTTTTAATAAATATATTATTCTGTTGTAAATTAAAAAATTTAGACGTTTGAACTAAAATATATTGTTATCTGTTAAAAATAATAAACACACGATATTCGTGTTTCTTATGGTCTATACTCATAGTATAATTATTAATAGAATAGACATACCTATAAATTATAATCGATAACTATCAATTGATTTTACTGTGAAACACGATGTATGGGGTAGTATTATGTGAGGGAGGGCTAAACACTGTGGCTAAAGACTCACGGTTGTCTCTGTGTTCTGAGTATAGTTTTTGCAAATCCTAAAAATAAGCCCAATCAACTCATATGCCATTGAAAGCAAGCCTCGAAAACAAATTAATGTACTCAGCCGTGTACATGGTAGCAATAAAATAAAATAATAACTATAAATTATTATTGCTATGTCGTATACACCGATTGCTTCCTGAGCCTAACTAGCTCAGTTGGTTAGGTAGAGCACAAGACTAAGTTGCGGTTTTGATAAATTTCAAGGGGGGAGGGAGGGGGGTCGATTTTAGTACCATGAAACAACAATTTATTATGCAAATTCAATTTGTTTCATTCTCTTGTCGAAGACAGTCTAATAATTGTATTTATGTTTTATCACTGTTTATATTATATTTTAAAACTTTTATAATATTTACTGTTAACAGTTGCTATAAATTATTATCTTTTAATATTTTCATGTTAAAAGGAATTAATCAAGTCCCAATGGGGTAGGCGAGCGCATGGAGACAAGACTCTTAATCTCTAATTCGTGTGTTCGGGCCCCAGTTTGGACACCGCTTTTCCAACTACTTCTGACATAAAAAAATTAGAATGTAAGCACTTGATTAACACTTGTGTTCTATAGAGACCGCTTCAGAGAATATTATATTATTAGCCATTAGGAATAAATACGAATTTACTATTTATAAGATATCTTTAATGTGTGTCTATATATAGATACATTTTATTTATGTTATTATTATCATTATAATCTGGATAACAAATACTTATCTAATGCTAATCCCAGTACTTCTGCTGACTAAGAACTTAAATAATGTATTTATATATTATATTACATAACAGATCTGTTTTCTTAACCTAGTTTCAAATAAATGTTTGTGTATTTAAACAGACCCGACCTTACAATATTAATGCTTAATAGCCCTAATAGATACATACAACAGCAATATAGGAATATGTTTTATGGACGTGCAAAAAAAATATTACTTCAAATACGTCACAAAAAAAAACACATAATATTATATGTCATCGAAATGAGCGAGAGTAATCTGAATTTAATATTCATTATGATAATATGTAATATAATTAAATTAATAATTAGCACGTAACCACTATAACCACATATATTATAGGCCATGCAGGTTAAACATTAAAGGATATCATATCTAGATGTGGATATATTTATTGGACTGAACATTTCTATGGATATTATAATCCATATATTATAATCACATATTATGATTTATATGACAGGTATAACTGTAAAAGTACCTAATTATTATTATTGTTACATAACTTTAAATTAAGAACTTGAATTTGCATACCGCATTACCGTCTGCTAATATAATATTATTTAATAGGTATGTATAAAGCTGCAGTGGAATCAATCAAAGTATAGTGCTGTTACCATTTTTATTTATACTTCGATAACTCATACAACTTATCGTTGCATTAATAGGTACAATTCAGTACCATTCAAAGTCAGTGCATATAAATATATTATTATTCATGTTCGTGTATTATATTTCCCAAAGCATATTTATGTTTAAAAGAAAATATAAATAAATACAATTTAATTCATAATATTACATTTTGATCCCTAAAATCTTTCGTCAAGAAATACAGGAATAATAAAAAAAAAATTAGTATACAATTGACTTGTGAAAAAAAAATTGCCTCTTTAAATTGTATAGCATAATTTTAATATATATTCTCATGTTACTACTTACTGCGCTAGGTATTCGTTTTCAAAAGAAATATGTCGAGTTCTAGTCAATAATGCTTTATCGTAAAATATAATATAAAATATCTTTTCAAAAATAATAATATTTCATTCGAAAGAAAATGTATTTTCTTAAAATAAAATGATATAAAGTTTAAAATATTCTTTAATAATACCACTTAAATTGGGTATGGAATAAATAAATTATACATAGTGCAATTATTATATCATGATATTTTTCTTTTAGCATTATTATTGTATTTTATTCATAAGGTTTATTATCATGTCTACAGTGTGTATGTAGATGATACACAAACGCATTATATATCAAGTAGATCAAGTGAAATATATATATATTTAATATCAAATAATTTGACCATTATTATGTAGAAAGGATTTGAAAAATACTCCTACCAGCTATTTTAATGATATATTGTTGTTCAATGGCTGGATGAAATTGCAGGTCACAATTGGGGACAACTATACAAAGGTCGGGGACTGTCGAAGGAGGCTCGGAGCCACTTTGAAATATTTTCTTTTTAGAATTGTATTTTTTATTTTTTTATTTTGTACTTATATACTTGTGCCTAATTGAAACGTCAGAGTATTGTGATTTGACTGATTTGTGATTTTTGTGTTTTTTTCAATATAAAAATGTTTTTACAAAATACGTTTGCGTAACCGGTAGGTATATATTATAGTATTATACCACTTTAGTACAATAATAACAGCTACGCAATTTTTTTCATATTATATTTCTTTATATGTCTATGCTAACGCAGTGCTGAGACTACATTTTATTATTGACATTCCAAAAACTATACACGAGGTCTAATATAAAGCTATAAATCAGCTACCATGCATGGAAATGGACCGATAATTGAAAATATATGTAATAATAATATTATAATAATCTAAAGAGGTCGTTTAATATATATAGATAGGTTAAAAAATGCATTCAAAAAATAGGTACAGGTAATTTCATAAAAATGAATATTAGTTTTTACTGCCATAATATACTGTTTGTACCTAAAACACTTCATACACGTATATATTATATGAAACATAAAGATTTTACAGATTAACAAGTTAATCCGGTGTACCTACCTATATATACCCATCCATATTAAAATTCCACAGTCGATAAGCAATAAAAGTTAACATAACGTACGTTTATGTCCGTGTATATAGACACATTTTATAGATTTTTTTTATAAAACAAAAAGGTTGAAACCGCTTTAACGACCAATTGGCAATTTATATTTTCTAAAGACTCGAAACAATGATGCATTCAAACACATTAGTTACAATGTACATTGCAGTTAATATAGGTAATTATATATGTATATATTACACCTATTATTTAAAAAACCGTCTCACATGTTATTTTAGTCTATTCGTCGTATATTACGTAGATATACCTATGATGAATATTATTGCTGTCGTGGTAAAAATGCAATATCTATTACCGGATTATCATAACTACTTATGTCCTATAATATAATTTACTTAGGTAAGTGTTAAATTTAGATAATAACGTGTAGTAATTTCTTTAACTAATTTTTCTAAGCTTTCGAAAAGACAGTAACGGCAACCTGCTGCAGGAGGTAAAGATAATAAATTATCGTTTGTGGGTTTATTATATAAGCGTACTCCTTGGGTCCCATACTTCCATAGTTGCATACTCATATCGCATTTTTTGTGTCAAGTGGCATTCCCAAAGGAGGTATAATATAGACTTTAACGTAAATAAAATTACAGTCAGAAGCGCCATTTCGGGAATCACAGAGTATTCATCAGTGCGCCTATTTTATGTTATCATGCCTTAATTGTATGCAAGCGCCAGTACAGCCCAAATAAAGTAATTAACATAATAAAATACATTATAAATTTATAATATAAAGTATTGAGTATTGGTGAGTTTGTAATTTTAATATTACATATATTTTCATAACAATAGTCGATAAGTACACTTTTAGTAGGTGGAAAAGTTTGACCCTCCTAAAAATCTGGCAATCCTATTCTATTTTAAAACTGAGAAGGGCTCTGACTACAGTATTATATTAATTGCATTCAGGTTGTACAGGTGCGTACATTGAGTGAAATGTAAAAAGGTATAAGATTACCAAAAAATACTAAAAATTTAAAAGTTTCACGTATGGTCTATGAAGCATCTGTTAGAGTGTTCAATGAATCGAATTATGTACTTGAAATGCAACGTTCTAGAGTCTAGAACAGTGCAATTTACAGAGCTCAAAAAAAATATTTTGCAGCATAAAAAGCATTGAATTCTGGGCCCAACGTTTCCAAATAATTTTTATTGTGTTTCATTTAAAAATTGTAGAAAACAATTTTATTTACTATTAGTACTTACTTGGTTAAAGCTTGAGTTGGGGGTCTTAACAGAGTTGTTTGTGGTCTATATAACCCCACTCCCAATCGTCTCTTGATTCTATTTTCGCCAATGCAGCAAAATTCAGCTGTGGAATAATATTACCACAAAATAGATTAAATCTATTCTGTGATATTAAGTACTATTAAATACTATCTACCGTGAATATTACATAGAGTAAATATTACTCTACGGAATATTATTATAAACCGTGCAAAGTGACTGCAGTATAGGTACCGTCAGCGACATCTAGACGTACGTCCACGACCAGTTGTTGTGCATCGAGCCATCGAGAGTGTTTGAAAATGTGCTCGACACGCACTGTGAGTGGTGACATGATACAAAATAATAATAAAATATTATAATCTATTCCGATTTTTATTTCGTGATTTCGTATAGATTAAAATACCGTTTTACAGTCGTAAACTCGTAATTATATCGAGTTCTCGCGGGCTCACGACACATATACGTGATTAATTCAAAAATCAAAGCGTAAACCTATTATAGGACATAATAAATGTTTATAATATTATCTTTTGATATATTTTTAATATTATATTCTCAGCAACGCTGTTGTAAACGTAAAAAATTTTTATTTTTATCTATTTACGGAGAAAAAACTCCATTTACAAAAATTGCTAATACACATAATATTATAACAGTAAAGAGTAGGTACAATATTATAAATCAATACATATTGTGTGCATACAGTGTATAAGAATACATTGGTATGTAAAATAAATGCGTAGGTATATAATACAAGAAAGTAATACGAATGATAATAGTAATAATATTATACAGAATTCGATAAAATTGGTAAAACAAAATTAAACTAATAATATTTCAATCGTGTTCATATTTTGTAACGCTCCCGTTAGACATAGTACCTAATATATACAGGGCGTTACTGGAGGATTTGACTATTCGTCGCTCGTTTTAACGATTTAAAATCCTCCAGACACACCCTGTATACAGCCACGGGAGGACTTTTGTTTCCCCCCAAAAATCGCGCCACCTTACAATATTATGTACATCGCAGAACATTTACGACGCCGCGGCTCGAGGAACGTCCGATATGGGGTGAAAACAATACGAAAACGCATACCTATTATAATATTATGCGTATATACCCCGTGTACGGGGTGACGACGTTCACTAATTTTCAATGCCCCCCCCCCCCCCCATTGTTGACGACGACGACGACGACGATAATAATAATAATATTAATGAACGCACACTGCTGCAGTGAAACCGGAGACGGTTTCTAACCGTTGCCATCCCTATAATAATCTTTTTTTTCTATCCACGAGTAATTTTTAGAACGTTATTTTTCTTGGTAAGCACTTATTTAAAAACGGGTCCGACTAAAGAATTTTTGAAATTTATACTCCATAGATCATAAACCGTCCGTTATAATCACGAAAATGAAACCTCCATAATAATATACATATTATAAAATAATGACGCGTTTAGTAAAAAAACATCATCAACAGTGATGCTAACATAAAAACCAGCATGGCATTTTTTTCAAATTTTTTTTGTAACCTATTAGATAGATTATTTAAATAATAATTTTCGCTCTCAAAAATGTGATGCTCTATAGGACCTATGAGGCTGCATCGCTGCCTATTTTATCGGTCGATAAATCCGACACAATTGTGTGACGCAGTCCAGTAAAATAACTTATTATTCATTAAGTTAGGTATAAACAAAAAGTAACAAATTTATATCGTCGAGACCGTCGAGTAAAAACATATTAAACGTATAGGTATAGCTGTAATAAATAATACGATAATCGATGTGGATAAAAAAATCTCAGTACCGTAGTTTGCAGTGTAGTAGTTGCCGCAGGGCGTACGCCTTCAAGACGTTTGTAATATAATGTTTAAATTTGAAAACAATATAATCATATATTACGCATCTATATAATAGTATGATAAAAACGATTCTGAACCGTGACCGGATAACCATTATAATATTATAAGATCTATATTAGGTATGTACACAGGATGGGGGCCGTCCGAGTTTTCCGGTTCTTTCGCACTACAGGAAAACGGGAAATCATGGTAAACCACTCTGCTTTTTCGGAGTATAACTACACTTAAGTTCAGTTACGATGCACACGGCAGCTGTTTTCGGGTACTTATTCCGGTTACCTAGTTATGTAATGTACACATTACACACAAACATCTAAATTCAAAATCATAACATATTTTATTTTGAATGAACTCTAAACAAATTAATGTATACATGCACTGTCAGTTGTCATGAAATTATAACGATTCACCATGATTATATTGGGCAACCAACTACCTAAATAAACCATTATAACTACCATTATAAATGTTGGTCAATTTGTTGATCATAATCAAGATTTTTGAAATATTTTTTATATGTAATTTAACGTTTTATTTTTATATTTATACTTATTAGAATGCGATAGAATTAATCTTGCACCATAATTTCAAGCAGGATTTCAAGTTTTTATACTGAATTAGCTATTAAATAATATTCACCAATCGATGGTTTACCCAATCATTATTTTAATAATGTAATAACATTTAATGAAACGTGTTATAATAGTATAGTTATTAAAAATCAAGATAGTTTATATTATACTTTTAAATTTAAACAAACCCTTGCATTTTAGTTATATAAGGTATTTTGTATACTGATATAATATATTAATATGATCAATGAACTTGGTTAAAAATGAATAAAATACTCTAAATAAAATATGATATACCTAATATTTTGCGTTACTCGTAGTAGGTAGCAGTAACGGATATGATTCGTCTTCTAGGAGAAGGAGGAGGGGGTTCAGTATCATTTTGGTCCAAAAATTCTACTTAAAATACCAACAAGAAATTATTATTTATAGCTAGGTAGTTTATGATGTCTAAGGGGGGCATGGTCCCTATACCTCCCTAAACGCCGTGCCTGGTAGGTGGGTAGACTAACAATCCTACTCTATTTTAAAGGGATTGGATACCGACTATTTTTAAGGAACTACGATAGGCAATTTTTATAATTATTGAGTGTGAGTGTGACATAAGAATCTTATGTTATCTATTGTTATGTTTAAAAGATGAATTTAAAACATTTGTTTGAAACGGTTTTTTTTCATTGCTTAAAACAAATAAAACATATTATATTTAAAACAGTGTAAAATCCAAGTGAATATTGTGTTTTTTTTAGTTTATTAATTATTAATTATTATCAATAATAAATAATAATAGATATCCTTCAGAAAAAAAGTTAATATATACAAAATATAATATCCACATAAATCATTCATTTAGAAAATATTTAAAATACGTTTCAAATACCTTTAAGATTAAAATAAGTAAACAAGTAATGAATAAACAGTGAAACATAATTATACTAGTACCTACATGGCATATTGGCATATAAGTAAATTAGGTACATATTAAATTAAAATTAAGTTATTTTAAATATTCTATTTAAAACACTGTTTTAAACTCAAACAATTTATTTTGTTTAAAACATCGCTGTAAACAGTTTGAAACAGTTTAAAACAAAAAATACAGTTTTTTTGTTTTTTTTTTCAAGAGAGAACATTTGCAAAATTTTATCATGAATTTGACTTGAAAATTACTTTCTTGCGGTTTCTAATATTAATTTGTTAAGTTCGATGTAATAAACATTTTTAAATTATTATTATTCAACAAAATTAAATTCAAACCATAAGAGTTGAAAAGGTCAAATTAAAAAAAAAAATGGATAACGAATTTGGACAATTTATGACAAGTTTAAATATTCTAATTAGAAATTATGTCTGGTTAAGTAATAGGATAGTCTGAATGAATTACATTCGTCATAATATAGGTATATCTTGGTAAAAAAAAACATAGCCAGGAAGTCCCAGTGGGAACAAGTTAAGAGTGTCGGAACTGACATGTTTTTAGTCCAAAAACACGCGTCACAGGAAAAACTCTTATACCTCGTGTAATAGAGAGATTTCGATCATTTTTTCTATTTAAAATATGAAAACCTTATATGCTGGTCATTAACCTAACCTAACCTCATAAACATGATTGTATTTAATAGTTTAGATAAGTAAGGAAAGTACGGAACTCATATATTCGTAACACATTATATTATTACGATAAGATATATAATTTTGTACGGACCCAATTTTGAACACATAATTTTATGCGCCTGACCCAATTAGGATATTATATTTTATTCACACGGACCCAACTCGTACACAATTTAGAGCTGTCATTATTTTCTGACCCAACTCCGGTACAACCGTCACTGTCCACAAAACAGTTCTTAAACGGTATAAAAATCTAAGTATTCGAAAATAATATGATCCAATATATTTATATATACAAAGTCATACAAACTTAACCTAACCTAACTTGAAAATTCTAAAATCAGAATATTAATAATTCATAACCTAAAATAGGGGTGTGCATGCTCCGTGGATCACTCTGTATATGAACACATAATGATATTATTATAAATAATAATATAATGTATAGTAGTATAACACGATGTATACAGGATACATGATCTAAAATGCAGTTTGTACATTATATTAGTTATACCTAATTAATGATCATAGACTAATATCACTATTAATATTATTATACCTACTTATTATAATATAAACTATAGCTAAAGCCCTAAAGGTACAACAGTTAATTTTTGATCGAACCACAATATGATCACGCACATTTATCACCTAACTATCTAAGAATATATTATATTCCTAATTATAGGAGGTAAGTATTTAATAAATAATAACGTTTATCGCAACTTCTATATTATTATAATTTATAACCTATTTTTAGTTTTTCTAAATATGTTTAAATTCCGAAAAGTATTATATAAGCGTTAATTATTAATAGGCATAAGTAGTATATTATACCTGTTGGCTGTTCATTTCAGTGTTCTTACTTATTGATTAATTAGGCTGAATGTTTTTTTGGTTTATAGACTTGATGAATTTTATAACAAAATTAATTTAATCTTAATTTATAATTATACGTCCAAAATAATATTACTATGTATTTCGTCATTTCGATAATATCGACCATGAACCTATTAAATAATAGTAAGTTAATAGGTCCGTTATGTTATTGTGGACTAACGATTTTCATTACGGGCCTCAAATTCCAACACCTGTTGACCGATTCCTACAATATATGACACATTGACGCTATAACCTGCTATTTGTACAGTTACTACTTTACTAGTAGACAGAAGTAGTGTATTACTTACTGCACAGGTTCTAGTATAGATAATATATTATCTTAGTATAGGTTCTTAGTACTAAATTATTTGTAGGTTATACGTCTTGTTTAAGTATACCGCACGTGTGTATTATGATGTCCGTGTACACCTCATTAATTTGTTTCATCACGGCAGTGTTATCAGTATTATATATATTATAAACAAGATGTATCATGTATGGTATGGGTATAGGTACTACAACATTGAGTATTGATGTATTATATTACGATATACATTAACACTTTTTTAGTACTATAATGAACAAAAATACTTTAATTCTCAAACGTTTTTTTCGTATCAAGTATTGACAATAAACGTATAGATAATAAGTAAAATGAAACCATTAGGTACCTAACACAAGGTGGCCTGTTGTGATTTCCCGTTTTCATAGGTTAATGTTGAACGATGGAACGTTGGGCCATCCTGTAGACTGCAGTAAGTACTATAATATAATACAATACATAGTTGAGTAACAAACCATAATATCATAGTTGTCAAAAATACTTTTGAGATGTATTTCAAAATACAAACAATTATCTAAGTAGTAAGTGCATAGCTAGATATTTAACAACTATGTAACTATAGTCTATAGGTATCATTATGATGCTTATTTATCAGCATACTTATTACTTTATTTACACGTTTAGGTGTATTGTGATCAACAAGCCTAGGTATTACGTCTCCGGTATCCACGTGCACATTTTTACAACTCGGTAATAATAATTTAAGACGTGTTGTACCTAAAGACACTACACCGTGTCGTGTGATTTCGTGTTTTTATGTTTATACCAAAATGCAATACCAATGACATGAATATTGTACCTGATGATAACATAATATATTATTTTTTTTTAGTAAATACTTCCGCACATAAATGTAACACCGTTAATGTTATATTCAACTATGCGGTATCGTTTGGTAACTGCGGTACCTACACACTGGTACCTGTGATTATTTTACACGTCACGGTGTAGTGTGAATCGCTGAATCCCCCTTAAAGGCGGGTTTCCACTATATGGACGTACGCGTGCATACAGATCCTTTGCTGTGATTGGTTGGTTAGGTGAAGTTACCACACGATTAATCACGATACCGTATGTTGTTGGACATAGCTGAACATTTTTCGTGTACACGGCAAACGTGTACCAGTGGAAACCCGCCTTTACTTGCTTTATATGCACGGCGATAATACCATAATATTAATATGACGGGTACCCGGTTATGGCTATATCTGTATATGATATACCCAGACAAATTAGGTAGGTAATCAAATCCATTCAAAACAACCGAGGTCGAGGTGTATCATCAATACTCATATTATATAGGATATACATAGGTAATATTTTGCTACTTATACGTACATTATTATTTATTATATAATATTATATTGATGGAACACGATTTTAAGTATAAGAAATTATGTACATTGTGCTTGCTTATCGTTATATTTATATCGGGCCTCGGTCTTATTATATGACTTATGAATTATAAAACTGTAGGTATATATTATTATTTTAAAAACGTACACGAGCAAGGGCCACCCGTCCTGAAATCAGTCTCACTGGGAAATCAGAAGTTTACAGTTCGTATGTTTCTACATAAACAACAAGTGATTTTCGATTTTTTCCTAATTATTGTTAAATGTATTAAACGACTCATTCATAAGTTATTCACATATAGGAACCATAATATTATTCATGACCATATTGAGTGCAACTTACCTAGTTACTATAATGATAATTTCGGACATAATAGTAGTAAGTGGCATATTTAAGTCTTAGATCATATACCATTGATGGAGCCACAGCGTATTAAATCAGTAAAAAAAAGGTGGGTAAGTGGATGTCGCTCTGCTATACAGTAGGTTACAAGTGGGTCACTGTAATGGATGGTGTTAAATTTTAATTCAATGATATAATATCATTGTATAAGAAAAACGATTCTGAGCGAAAACGGTCAGTCAGCCTATGATATTACCAAGTATATTTGATGATATTATAGTGAAAAAAGTAATTTATATATAACCTATTTACGTGGAGCCCAAGAGCCTTGTTTTCAATTTTCAATCCTTAGCTATAAAAGTTGAACATTTTATACATTTTTAACTACAAAATAACTAAAAATTTGAACTTTAAATGCTTATAAAAAAAAATTGTGTCTATGTATTTTTAATATTTTTCAACTGCTATTAGAACAATATATTAGGAGCCTTATATTAAATTTTCACGAGTTTTTACCCAACAAATAAAATTTTATTGATATTTATAGAAAAAAAAGCTGTTTACACAGCTCAAAAAGAGACAAATTATTTTCAAAATTTTATCGTGTATAATAGGAAATGCTAAAACAAACATTCAGTGAAATTTTCAAGTATCTACAGTCATACGTTTTTTAATTACAACAAAATAAGAAAATCGTTACATGAGATATCGAGTGAATATCAAATATTGTAAAAATATGAATTTCAAACGCTCATAAAAATTTAATTTTACTTTCTTGTCAACATTTTTTTTTTGATAACGCTAGACAAACTTATGGATAATCTTGTATTACATTTTTAAATCTTAGATTTAAAAAGAAAAATTTTTATGAATTCTCAATTCAAAATAATTTGCTAATTTTCGTGATTTTTCCGTATTATTGAACTTTAAATGCTTATAAATAAAAACTGTGACTAAGGATTTTTAATTTTTATCATATACATTTGAAACAATAACCTAGGAGCCTTCTATTAAATTTTCAAGCTTTTTTACCCAACAGATAAAATTTTATTGATATTTATAGAAAAAAAAACTAAAAAAAATGGAAACTGAAAATGTCCGTAAACAGCTCAAAATAAGTCAAAATATTTGGAAAATGTTATGGTGTATAAAAAATGTTAATGTAAACGTTCAGTCAAAATTTCATGTTCCTACGGTCATTTGTTTTAGAGTTACACCAAAAACCAAAATCGATTTTCTCAAAAACAGATTTTGCGTACAAATTCCCGTTTTTTCCTTCTTTTGTTTTTCACGTCGCGTTTGAAAATTTTTTACTTTTGACCCCCCCAAAGTACCAACTAGATTCACTTTCCTATCAGAAAAGTTACTGTTGAAGAAAATCCAAGCACTTTTACTGTCCTAAAAGGTGATGACAGACACAAAAAAAAATTTTAAAAAAACACACACACACGGGAAAAACAAAACAGTTGTTTGTACTATAAAAGTAGTAGGATTGACTGTACATTATAATTGCTATAGGGATAAGATTAATCAGATTTACTAAAATTGTATAGTCAAGTTATTATAGCTATTCGAACTGAAATATGCTATTTTAGCTATATTGTTTAGTTAATTCAAACATTAAAAACTGCATTAACTATAAAATATAGTAAACCTAACCATAACTAATAACTATATTTCTATATTAATAATAAGTAAATTATTTTAGTTATTTTACCTATTAAATAGTTATATTTACTATAATTTGTTTGACTATAATATTATAGTAATTTTTTTTTTCCGTGCATCATTGTTAAATCAATACATTCATCGCTTCGCTCAGAATCTAAAACGTTGCCGATGTAACTCCATCCATATAGTATATGATCTAAGTATATACTATAGAATAAAGATAATTATTAATAACATTGATAAGACGTTATAACGTATAATTGATAAACTATTGTAAATTTGTAAATAATGCTTCAGATTTATTTTATAAGTGATAAATGATAATAATATATTGAATTGAATACCTAAAGTGAATAATTTATATGTGACTATATCTTATGTATAATGTAATTAATGTTAAGAAACAAAAGCAGTACGTAGTTAGTAGTTAGTAAATACTTATTTATAAATAGGGGCTAAAAAATGGTAATAGGTACCTATGGGTCCTTTTCAAATAGTGTGTATAGCGTCCTCTTAAAACTTAATTTACCTAAATACTAATTTTAACTATGATTCCCCTGCTGATTATACCTGCGCACGCTTATGAACGCATATTATATTATTTTTCAAGTAAAAAGTAAAGTTAAATGCAATTAAGTATATTAAAACTATTATTGATTTTAGACCAATTGCGTGCGGGTATCACGTCCTCGCTTATGCATGGCTAAATATTTAGCCATGCTCTTTTGCACGGTTTTAGATTATTATTATGCTCTTATGTATATTATATCAACTGATATAATATTATATAGGGGACGGAGTGGCCGAGCGGACTATAAGCGCACCGTCGCCGGTTCGAACCTCGGTCTCGGGTGGCACTTCTCTTCGGGCAGTCACGGTGTCTGGAGAGAGGCTGCCATCCCCCACCCGCGCATGGCAGATACCTACAGGTCCTCACTTGAAAATTTTGCCAAACTAAGACACACGTGCTTTTTCAAAAACCTACAGTACCCTCTCCCACAGTTAAAAACGCCAAAAGGCTCAAATTCCCGTGGTTTTATTAATAAAAAAAAAAAAAATTATATATTATTAAACATGATACGCGTGGTACTTACGGGATTATCAATTCAACTTATAAGACGTTCAATAATTATTATTTCAGAAAATACTAACGTTTTTGAAAATGTATATTTCTGTTACACAATTTGAAGTCGATATTTTTACTATTTTTTAAGTTTTTTACTCTTTTGAATGACAACATACATTTTTATTCCATATTCTGAAGCAGGCTATTAGTAGGTTATGAGTATTTTAATCTACAAAAATCAAATTTAGGTCAAGTAGCTGAATAGTTATAACTTATAAGTATCTATAAGTATCAAGTTTTGATGACCGAAGTAGTGGATCGACATTTTGCGGGGTAAAGAGCAAACCTTACACAATTTTTTTTTAAAATGTTTTTAAATAATGATTGTATTAAGTTGAATGGATCACTGAGTATATAATATTATACATATTTGGACAAACTTTAATAATTAATTAAATTTAATATACTACTTGTTCGAGATAATATTATTTATAGGTATATTATACTATTATATTTATATGGGTAGTTTTCCCGGGACTATAAGTTTCAGACAAATTTAATTAAATAAGAGCAGTACTTACCTAATAGTCTTCTATATCTATAGACTATTAGACTACCTATATACATCTGTATACCACATGTCCACATAATATTACGAACAGTAGCCGGTAGGTAACTAATATACTATAAATTATAATATAATATATAAGTACCAATGGATTTTATTCGAAATTACATTTGCACAGCCGGACGATGTATATTATAAATTTACTAAAATATGTTTTCAATATTTAAGTGGATTGGACGCGGTGGTAGCTAATTTTCCAAGTTGTATTCCATTTCCAACGGTACCTATATGGTTATACCTTCGTGACGATACGAAATATATAAATATATAAAAACTAAGTTTTCTTGGGTTTGACTGGTTCTATAATACTTATTTTTAACTCTAGTTAATTCAGAAAAAGCTCCCCATGTACATAAATAACATTATTAACTAATGTGAATCAACTATCAGCTTAAAATTGTTTGGTCCCTTTTCATTTTGATACTTGAGAGGGCCACGGGGTTTCCCGTGCTATACACGGCGTATTACGTCCGTCGTGTATATTATATGCCCCGATATAAACCAATGCATTTTTAATTCGACGGAAAACGCTGTGATAATTCGATGGATACACGTAATAATATTATATTATTTTTAACTTATTATTGTCATTTACGAATATTTAATTGGGTTATTTTTACTGTTAACATATTTATATATCCACATTTGATAATCATTAATCACTGTAATCGGCAAATGTGGAACAAGTTACCTATCTAGGTAACAATATATGGGTACGCTTGGAACTTAGTTGGATTTATCCCATTTATGCTCTTGTTAAACAGTTAATTCAGTACCCGGTGGTTTTTGCCGTTTTTCGTTTGATTTTTTACAATATTTTTAATAATAAACCAAAACTACGTGCGATTGTTAAAATTGCAACTTATAATATTGAAAGTAATTTTATAATTATGTCTGAAACATTATTTGACATTTTTGACAAAACTATTTTAGATTAATATATGAAAAGAAGATATCCATGAATGTGTACACGAATAAAATTTACAAGCTTGGGAGTGATATCAGTTAATAAATTTCTAAAAATTAAAAATCAAGAAAGTTTACATGCCGATCCTTGACTTTGCAAGCGTTTTTTTCCTTGTAATTATAACAGATTGCTGTTTTTTATTTAATTCAAATGCGATATATTCTAGACCGGACGGGGATTATAAAACACATTTTGCTAGATCTCTCAACGTGTTTAGTAATCGGTAGTTCAGTTTTTTTACATTTAAAGGTTCAGACCGGCAAACCGTGTATTGTGTGTATATGTATTAGTAGATAGGTACCTATGTAAAAATGTAAAATTTTAAACCGATCATCGAAAAAATTAAATCGTTCGACGGTTGAGCATGGTTGTATGAATGATGATGTAAGGAAGAGGTAAGTGACGCCACGACGGTTAAATATTGTTTTCCGAATATTCACGTAGGGACTATAAAAAACTAAAAAAAGTATAACTACCGCGAAGAGGGTTTATCAAAACGACCGTTAGTCGTTACGGGCTTTACAGTTTACACCGGTTGCCGGTGTGGTGGTCGGGCGGTGTCGGTGTGGTGCCGGGTCCGGGTCTGGCGGCAAATGCGATATTACAGTGTGACCACTATGGCGAGCGTACACCAGGGTGACGTCGCACTGGTGGTTCATCGCGGGTAACCGGCGAACGGCCGCCGCCGAAACAACCAAAATTCAAAATTGTGGCTAAACTTACATAGAGTTATGGACCACCTCGAGTCTCATATCCACTATAGTCATATTTTGTTGTGTTTGATGTCCTTAATGAATACAGTTTTTATTCCCGTAACGTTATTTTAAAAAGCCAAGAAATGTGAGCAAATTGCGGCTTGCTTCCGACTAAGAACAAAGTTCCCGCCATTTTTAAATAACATCTAAACTGTGTTTCGCATTATTGCAGACCATGGGCCCGCGGATTTTTTCTTTATGTACAGTAGTTAGTAATACTCATTTTGACCACATAAATAATGATGTTTCAATAATTTTCAAATTGATTATAAATTATAATATGACTTTAAACATTTTTGACCGAACAACAATTGCTTATTGAAACTGACAATTTTAATATGGCAGAAATAGTATATCGCAGATTTGGATGTACAAAATTCAGTCGTACAGTAAGTCAAGAATAAAATCAAGTTAAATCGACAAATAAGGAAAGAAACGAAAATGTTTTAAAATAAGTGATTATCCAATACTCCAACATATAAACTTATCTCTGACAAGTGACTTTAGAGTTGGCTGTTATAAGGCAGTTGTAGTAGAGTGGACGAAGTGACAGAAGCCAAAACTTTACGTCAATATTCCTTTAAGCCAATTTACCTTTATAAAGGATATAAAGGTCTTTAATCTTTATAAATATTATTGTTTAGGTTTAGGCGGTTTAGCCCCCGACCGATTGGCCGTGAGAAAAAATATTATTAAGAACGTGAAACGAGACGGTCGCCGCATTGCCGGACTGTCGGCGTCCGTGGAGCGCCGCATCCAGACGGCCGGTCGCACATGGCAACGTCGCGATTACCGTTTGGCCGCCCCGCACCCCGACAGCCAGAGATCGAGCGCGCGCTCGGCGGCGGCGTCGTCGTCGCTGCCGCCGCCGCCGTTGTCTATACGCTATCGTTCACCCGCCATCACCTCACCCGCCCCAAACTCATCACGCACACACACACACACACACACACACACACACACACACACACACACCGACACGGACTAGCACGACTCACCGCCGCCGTTCATTTCGTATATTATCCGCTCGTTGGTACTTGGTTTTCGTGCGCCGAAATTTTCGCGGTCCGCCACTAGTGAATTAACCGTCGACCAACTGCCGACGCAATCGTTTTTTAATCTTTTTTTACATTTTTACACAGTTTCCCGCTAGGCAACTGAAAACCAATTCACGACGACGACGACTCCGATTCCAATACAATCATCATCATGTCCGACGTGTCCAAGGAAACGCTGAAGAAAGAGATCGCCGGTAATTATTACGGTTACTACCTACTGTTCGACCGTGTTATGCTCTGCAACGGTTATTCGCAATATTTTGTTTGTCGCTTGGTTTTCCCGTAAGCACCGATTCGCGTCGGTTTCCGTTCGAAACCGCGCGATCACGCTGGGTTGTCCGTGATGGTCGACGGCGGTGCCGCGCGTTTAAATCGTCCAACCCGATACCGTTCCCGCGCGCGCGCCCGTGTTTTTGTTCAGACGCTTTTTGACCGGCCGTCCATCATATATTATATACTTTTTTGGTCCGTTTGCAACGACGATTTTTATCGGCAATTCCGAACGCGGCGCGCCGCCGGCCCGCGTCCCGACGGCGTGCCAATGGCGTCGCCGGTGTTTTAGATTTTTGGGCCTCCCGGCCGTCGGCTAGACGTTTCGGACGGGCCGTTTCGTGCCGATACATTTTTTCCGGCCGATTTTCCGTCTTGTCATTTTCCGCGCGGGGGACGAATAATTATTGTTATAAATGACGTCCGCCGTCGATGCGCCGCCGATTTCCGCTAGATGGCGCCCCGTCCGACCGAGGTGTAAACAAAAGCGGCGTCCTAAAAATTAAACCGGCGGCGGCGACGCTACCGTTCCTATTCCACGGCCGAATATCGTAATGATATTCGCTTCCACGGCTACGCCGCCGCCGCCACTTTTTCGTTTTTTTGAAACGTTTTCCATCATCAAATATCGTTCACAATAAAGTATTGCCAATGTTGCCCATTATTAATTATGTTCTATTCATATTATTAATTTCACCTTCTGTTGAAATTTTATTTTTACTTTACGTTTATAGCCACTAAAAAAGCGCGATGCGGCTTTAAACTATAGTTTGCAAGTTATTTGTGCATATTATTATACTATGGGCTCCCATAGAGTCGGGTTTCTTTTCAATAGATTACTAAAATTAATATTTTTTCTTGTAATGAATCTTGTAAATGTCCGTATCTATTTTCATTATTATGGTTTTTATTTATTTCATCGTTATGGAATGTTCAATGTAACCTATGTGTCTATGAATGGAAAATGTACACACTGTAGTACCATACCTACATTATCTAAATCATGAAATGCGTTCATTAGATTCAAATTTTGTTGATTTAATGATTTTAAACTTTTGTTGATAAATTAATCATATCTTCATACCTATATCGTTATTGTTAATAAGTTATCCAAAAAGTAGTGGTTCTAAGTTATGACCAGGGTTGGGTTTTTTTTTTAATTCGCAGAACTAACTTTTTGAAATGTAATACTGTAAAAAAATCTGGATATTGATGTCCCGCCTTATTAAAATACTATACTAACTCATACTTTCTGTGTATTGGCTATATAATATAACAAAAAGGTACTTATTTAATGTAATAGCCAATATGGTTGGTAGTTGTTATAGTCTATACGATAAGATTAAACTATAACGATAACCGAACACTGGTATTTCCTATAATTTTTAAAAAGTAGTTATAAAATCTAAAAACAAATCAATATTGTTTTAATGTTAATTGCTACAAATATTTTGCTCCAAGTCTTTGTAATAAAATCGGTACTTTCTTGTCCTGCTTGCTTATAAGACGGGACACGGGACAAAAATTAATAAACGCATTAAAATCATGACATACGCGTCCCGCTAAGAATTGAAGCGGGACAAGTATATTAAAAATCGAGACGTATTCCAACCCTAGTTGTGACTATTATTCATTCCAGCACTTATATTAGGTATACTGTATATGTTTTAATTTTGAAATTGTTTTTTTTAGCTCTCCTAAAATCAGCGGATTTGACAAAAACCTCTGCAAAGAAAATTAGACAGGAACTTGAAAAAAAATTGGACGCAGATCTCGATGATCGGTAATATATTTTACTTTTGATTATTAACTGAAAATTTTTTACATATATTTATGATTGTTATTGTGTAGGAAAAAAGAAATTGACACATTAGTAATGGAAGCTATTAAAAAAGCTAAAGCCACCAAAAAGAATGGCAAAGGTGATAGTGATGAGGAAAATGACGATGATGATGACGATGCAGAAAATGATGAGGAAGATGAAGAAGAGGAGGAAGAAGAAGTGAAACCAGCCAAAAAAGCAGCTGCCCCTAAGCGTAAGAAGGCTGATAGCAGTGATGAAAGTGCTGGATCTGACGATGTAAGTAGTAATTCATAAAAATGAATAGTTTTTCAATATTTTAAATAATTCTTACAAATTTAATTTTGTGTAGGATGATGGTGACAAAAATGACGGTGACTATAGCCCTAAAAAAGGTACCCCATCTAAAAAGAAGGCACCAGTGGCTAAACGGGGACGTAAGAAGAAGGATGATAGTGACAGTGATGAAGATTGGAAAGGAGCCAAAAAAGGAGCAAAAAAAACTGGGGTACAAATTTAACATATTAATTAATAAATCATTTATTATGTTAAATTTGTATTAAATAACAATTTAATTATTACAGGCCAAACGAGGAGGTAATAGTGGTTACACAAAATCAGTAGCACTTAGTCCTGAACTTGCTTCTCTTATGGGATCTGAAGCTTTACCACGTCACGAAGTTGTTAAAAAAATGTGGGCTATCATTAAAGAGAGAAATCTTTATGTAAGTTTTACAATAAATTCTAAGATTATAAACAAAATTATATTCATAATATACATTTGTATTTTTAGGATCCATCAAACAAACAATATGCTATTTGTGATGATGATTTGATGAAAGTTATTGGAGTTAAACGTTTCAGAACTTTTGGTATGATGAAGTTCTTAAAAAATCATTTTATATCATAACTGTTTTATGTACTAGAAAAAAATGTTTACTGATATATCCTACTCCCTCCCTCCCCAATATCTTCATTTATCTTAAAATTATGTTTACCCTTTGTGTTTCTTCAATATTTGTGGAAGTTCATGGTAATTTTTTTTTTTTTTATCAATGAGAAACTGTTTCTCAAGTATTATAATTTTTCATTCCTAAAAAAAAAAAATTAATTAAATGGTCTTGGCATGCAATTTAAGTTGATGTCATTTTTGAGTGAAATATATTTTTTTTTAAACTTTTTTTTTCATACTTTGCACACTTGCTAGGTATAAATGTCTAGCTATAAATGTTTGAATGTATAAACGTATTTGTAAACAATTATAACAAGCATTTTTGTGTTTTTAGAATACTTTTACAATAATTTTAAGACATTAATCTACATCATAATTTTATTATAATTAATTTATAATTGAATAATAATAACTTAATGCCTATGATGTTGTTTCAGTCTTTGAATTTTGTTAAACAATTGTTAGTGAACCTTGTTGTATTTGAACACTTAAAACTGTTTATATCATCATACTCTAGAGCTGCATAAGGCTTGTTCTTAAACCGTACGGACGAATGAGGAACTGACTGATTTGTGTTGGTGGCTTTTTCACTCATAGTGTTACTGCCAACATCGCACAATTTAGTTTGCACTTGAACTGATTTATAGACATCTATAGTTTGTGCACTTTGAGTTGCTACTTTTGATGTTGTATTGATAGTGTCAATTACTTTCTTATTCGTACATTTTTTTATTTCTTTAGTTTTATGGATGTTTTTATTTATTGCACTTGTGTTGTTTGGATAAAATGCGGTTTGTACTTGTGCATCCTTGTACTTGTCCTTTTCACTCATTCTATACATGTATAGATTATAAATTTAGCATTCTATGAAAGTTACAGAACGAAGCTACTTACAGTTCATTGGAATTGTGTTGTATTTCTGCCATTTGTTCACATAAGTGGAAAAATGATAATAAATGTGTTTTAGACCTCACTAAGTTTAAAAAGTGGTACAAATAGCTGTGGAAATATTATATTTGTATTAAATATGTAATCTATAATTTATTAAATTATAATGTAATAAATATTGATAAAATTATACAATATAATTATGCCATTATGGTATTGATTATTGAGACCCTTTAAAAACTATAGTTTAACCAGGTTTACAATGGGTATGTAGATATTTTAGAACAATTCATTTTTAATATCAAGATGATAAATTAACATTTTAGATTTTTTTAACATGTAAAAAGTTGTGCAACAACTTACTATGTTGGTTTGGTACCAAAATGTAGTGCTGCTTGAATACTCGCAAAACCAAACCATTCATCAGAATACTGTATTACACCTAAGCTTTTGTCATGTTTTATTAATGTTCCATCGGTTTCGACTATCATGACCACACAATATCCATCTGCCTATATAAATATCTATTTGATTATTATATAAATTTGTATACAATGCTAAACATTTACAAATAAGTTCCTTCTATCATCTGTGCTGGTTGTAGGTGGATGCCATTCACACATAGGATGTAATGGATATGTTTCAATAATTGTATACAGCTCTTCAGTATCTGTTAGAATTGTATCCATGATAGACATATTATTGATATCCTCACTAATATTATTAATCTAAAAATAACATGTATAGGCAATATATTTTTTTTTGCTTCTATAATAAAAATTACTTCATTTGTCAATTGTTTCATGGTCAATATTAAATTACATGTAATGCTCAGGTGATTCATAATCCCTCTGATTTCACTCCAAATAATTGTTACATTGTTGAGTTCTGGCTGGAAATTTAATCATATCAATATAAATCAAACATTTAATTTAAACTTTATTTAAATTGCACAGTAATTAAGTCGTAACAATTTAATGTGTATTCTAAATCTAGTACTCACACAGATTGTATCCTCACCAAAGTCATTTGTATGTTTTAATTGTTTTATTTCTTTCAATGTGGTGTTGAATTTAATGAGTAATACGGGCAATTCAATTTTTAATTTATTTAAATCTTTTTTGATTATTCTGAAAATGTAATTAATGACATGTTAATATTTAAATGTTTTATGTGGATAATACTTGCGTTGACCTACTCTAAATTTTTCTGGTACTGTAGATAAAATACCAATACAGTTTTATAATCGTCCAGTTTCTTTGTTGTAACAGTTGCAAAATTTATCCGTATAACAAATATTGGAGCTAAAATCTCGGTGTACACTTTATAGCATTGAAGTATCCATGAAGTTGTCATAATCACTTTCTTATAACTATCTCTTAACTCCTGATCAATATTTTTTAGAAGCAAATCAACAGCATTAGGAAGTGTATCTATCACTAAACATTTTGAAGGTAAGTATTAGTATATACCGGAGATAAAAAACAATATTTATATAGGAGAATAGAACCTAAAGTGTTCTTTCAGATTGGTGGAGGAGTGAATAGTATATTATTTTAACACTTATGTGTTTTTCTTTGGGACATGGTTTCTGATATAAATTTTGATTTAATTGATGGCGAAACTGGTTACTGGCTTATGTATTTTAAGTTGTAACATTATATACATCAGTAGTAGTTGACAAAATCAGTTTTGTTTTTATTTAATTTATTTATTATTGTTTTTGTTGTAATTTATAAAAGGAATATTCGTAAAAATGAAAATGTACCAAATATTTATGTTAACATTTTCCAGACAATATAATTTTCAAAATATTTATGCCAAGTTGCACTAAATATTAAATCAATTAAAAGTGAGCTAATGGTCCCTTAAACAAGAGTTAAGGTATGGTTTTGTTTCCGCAGTTGACTGCAGCAGTCACAAAATACCAGTGCAGTCGACTGCGTTAACGAAACCGTACATTTAGTGGTTCCACAAAATCTGTTTGTATGTATAGTATCTAGTTAAAAATATAAAAAATACTATCTTGTAGTTAAAAGCGTGTTTGATGTTAACATTTTGATCAAATTAGTCAGAATCATGAAAATATGCAAATATTTTGTAGTTAAAACTTATACAAGTTTAATGTAACTCTAACTTTACATTATGTATGAACTAAAATTGACAGTGATAGGTAGGTACGTAGGTTGTAGTTACGTACTTAGTAGGTTATAGGCAGTGGCGTTCCCAGCAGTTGGCCCGGTCTTACCCTGATTTTGAACCCTTATAATAGTTTTGAGTTATGACTTATAATATACTGACATAGGCATTATAAAATAAATATTTTAAAATTAAAATTAAAAACAAAAATTGTATATTTATTTTTTGTATTAACCCGCCGTACATTGAAATCTGAATGTGAAATGTGAATACATCGGCGCACTGTGGTCTGCAATCGATTATATTTTGTGCTATGTACAATAATCTCTAAAAAAATAAAATAAATCGGCGATCCTCAAGCGCTTCTATGAAAAACATCTATCCGCGAACCGTCAACAACCATAGGTATTGTATAATAATAATTAAAAAAGTATAATATAAAATATATTTATTATGGTAGGAAATTACTAATAAGTAATAAAAAAAAAATTGAATATGATTTAATTTTATAATGTAGCTAATACCTATATAAATATAATATAATCATTGATAATATATACCTACCTATATGCCAAGGGAATATAATATAGTAACGAATTCGGAATTAATTCAACTTATCATTACTATAATAAATAAAATACCTGTACTACCTATTACTCATATATAAGTTAGTATAATTTATAAATATATAATATATTATAAAATATTCTAAGAAATGGAAGTTTTTTTTCGTATTCAACTAGATACCATTTATTATCTGTTACATTGTTACGGTTAACCTATTGAATTACTTATTTGAATTAAAATTTAAAACATCCATTATAGTCATTAGTATTAGTACCTACTTATAGGTACCAATATTACGGTGACCGGTATGCTTTGGGTAAACACAATGACGAGGTACACTCATAAGTCGAAGCCTGATATTTAGGTTAGGTTAGAGCAAGTTCCTAGATTTTTTTTCGATTGATTTATAAGTACGTACTATCCAATGTTTCTTCTCTAATATCTTTACGGTCCATGTTGTAAAGCCAAATGCCACATATCAAGTTTGATATTTCTTTCAATTGATTTATTTTTAAAGACTGTAATTGGTTTTCAAATTCTGATGATTTTGTTTGATTTAAAACGTTATTTAATGTATCTGAAAGAATGAAAGGTATCCTTATGATTAAATGTCAAATACTGATAATATCTATAGATTATAATAATCTTATATTAATATTTTACAAGTTGTAAATGTTGTAATAGGTTTTTGATTAGGTTTTAGGTTATAATGGATAATGGTTATATAATAAGATTGTGGGCTGCCCTGCAGGAGTCAGATATTATGACTGCAAATTACCGAACTAGGTATTTGGCCAAACGACAAATTCGCCCAAATGGTATACCTACGTCCGAACGACGATTGCAAAACTTGTCTTGTATTATACTATAGTTACTATAGTTACCTATACCTACTAAAAATTATGGATAATAATTTAAGGGGGTTTGACTGGTTGGAGCGTATCATGTTTTAAGGAATAATATTTAGGTTGTCCATATTACACGTAGGTAACTACCTCTACTTACATTTGAACTGTACCATTGTGTGAGTAGTAAATTAACATTACTGACTATTGTGAACATTAGGTACTAATTTACTATAATATGTCTATATACGTTCCTAATCGATCAGCAAGGTTACACATATTATATAGGTACTATTATAATACAAGTCTACAATTCCAAGAACAATCTCACGCACGCACAAGCGCAGCTCAATATTATTTTTAAATATTTTATAGTGAAACATTTTAAAACTAAGGAACATTGACTTATAAATGGTACATAAATTAAGAACTTAACTGAAAAATTCAACATACTACAACGAGTTAAACATTAAGTGTCTCGTCTTGCCCAGGGTTCTCCTACTACCTATTATATGTATATTGTATATACCTACATAGTACATATATTATATCTACGCTATTGCGGAATATGATCAAAACTACCCTTTGGATCAGACGATATACTTACTATTTACTAACCAGAAATTTCCTGAATGAGTATTGGTGAAGTCGGATCGCCCATATAGTTGGATAAAATGATGAACTGTATTATTTTTTTATAATATGTGCTCATTTTGTTGCCAGTGTGGTCCACGTTATCTAAAATGTCGTTCAATAATGGTCTAATTTTTTGATCATTTTCTTCATTAACTTTATTTATGATAAATTCTGTGAATATAATGTTGTTAAAAGTATAGATAAATATATAGATAGGTATATGCGGTCATGTGGAGTTAATTAGTTTATTGTATAATTTTTTGTATACCTACCTCTATTTTTATAGTCGTGTTCTATGAGTAATTGCATTTTAATGCATAATATGGCTGAGTCCTTATGAACAGATAAACGATGAACACATTGGTCTATAATTCTGTCCATTGTATTCTTTAATGGCTGTTTTTGTAAATTCTTCACAGTGGGATTTAACAACCAGCATTTAAACTACATTATAATTATAAGAAACAATATAAGAGTGTAATAGGTATTATATTTCTTTAGACGTTGATACTTATAAATTTAAACAGGTGTAGACAATAATGGTAATGTAATATCTGCTCCGATCATTGCTCATAATAATTGTGTATAATTTTTTGTAATTTTTTAAAATATATTTGTACAAAATAAACAAGCGTGCGCAAAGGGCAGTCAGGATAAGCTGTGCTTAGTTACTCGATTATAATTTGTTTATATAATAATATGTAATACAATATTGGATTTAGGTATTAGACAATTACGTAAAATAAAAATATAGTGATCGGTACCTATGTCCTATATTAAATATTAATCGTTTATTTGGAAGTAACATACCAGTTATTATAAATAGTTATAATAATGTGTCCTATTCTAACCCAATTATAACTTATTATATCCTTACTCCTTAGTATGGAAGTGTGACTGTAGTATATACTCATATATTGACAATTGAGAAGAGTAGTGAGTACCTAGTTAGTAGTTGATAGTGGTAAAAAAAAATGTTTGCCCACCAACCGAATATTAGAATTGGAACTATTAAGAATTAATTTGAAGACTTACATATTATTTATATCTTATGTGATTATAAAGTATAAGCGTAACGTGTCCATAGAAAATACAAATAATAAAAGAAACTTTTATACTTTTATACTATAATGTAGGATGGGTTATATACAATTTATCTACGCATGGCTATAATAGACAATAGTAATAATAGCTACACATAAGTACCTTTTTGTTCATAATTTAATCCGACTCGAATGCGTTAAATTTGGGTAATTAGGTACGAAAAAAAATAATTTAAATCCAATAATTTAGTTTTTTAAACAATTTTTACTAAAATAAATATTTGTTATTCAATAATTTTATTAGTTGGAAATTAATGTCAAAAACATTTAAAAATGTTAAGACAAAAAAAGATATAAAGCCACCCGTGCGGCCGTGCGTCTGTCGTATAGTTAGGTCTTAGCATTGATCATAGCCCTTAGGTACTATATGTCTATATGTACCTATACTAATACTATATGTACTTCGTATTCCTATACATAATATTTATCAGATTTTCACAACTAATCAACCGTGTTGATCGCTTACTAACGAATTTTTAAAAAAAATTGCCCTTATTATTGTATACATTAGGTAAAATATACTAATCTTAAATTTGATTATTCTTGTCGATGCTTGTCTAATTGCAGCGAACACTTACAAATACAGATGCCAGTTCCTCGGAGACTTGCACTCCCAGTTCGGAGCATCCTTGGATCACTTTCCGAATATATTTGTCTTCGGGCAACATAATGTACGCTAAATTGTGATGATTGTGTTGCCAAACACGCGCCGTACACACCGCAGTACAACACAGGTGATAGAAATTTTAAATGTTATATTATTATTTCCATAGCAACACGATTACCACAAAGAACATAAACAAAAAACAAAAAGAAAACATAACCGATATACGCAACACGAATCGATAGAAAATGACATAGTTCTCTTTCGTTATTGTTAAGAATAAATAGTAGGTAAGTGCCTAGTGTTCATTTTGTCCATTAGTAAATTAAAAATAATATGACGGAAACTGCAGAGTAAGCATATTGTGGTGATCGGACCAGTACCCATCGAAAAATGGTAAGTATTATTATTTTACAGTAAAAATTAGACATCGTTATAAAGTATTTAGTATATTATCAATAGTAAACTATAACAGGTATCTAATATATTATATATATTATATGCACTACCTATACTATATTATAAATATATCATATTATATTATATTGTGGCACCGTGAATATATTCATATAAAATAATCCACACTGAACATACTGGCTTTAAAAAATTACGCAAATCGGTTGGATAAAACTTCAATTCTAGTCGTCCAAATAAATCCTTAGGTACGTTTTAAATATACAGGATGATTCATCAAAGATGCTCACCCTTCCCCTTAGTACAAAACATTTTAATAACTAAGAAACAACTCATTCGGATTTTGAATAAATATATATTTATTTAAAATGATGTGTCGTAGTCTTAAATTTTACATTATCTACAAGCACCTACATTCTATTGTACCTAAAATATTAAATTCATTGACCTTAAGACGTATGCCTATTTAATTATAAAATAATATTGTAAAAACGATAAAATACTTGCTTAAAAAATAGTAAATACAATATGTTAAAAATGTACAATGATCAGGTTTTAATGTGTTTGTAAAATAAATATGGTGTAATAGAATATCCTGTTCTACAGAGTGATCCCCGGTATGTTATAACATAAGACACTAATTATTTGAATAACAACGATTATAATATTGTTATTAAAAATATATATTTTTACTATTTTTTAAAGTTATTATTTTTTTTAGTTGTTTACTATTTTAAAATTATAACAACATGCATTTTTAATTCCTTATTCTAAAGCAGAGTATTTTTTGGAGTACTTCGATACATACGAATTGAATACTTGACGAGTAGTTTGTGAACGGCTCCGGTACAGGCGTACCCCCGTAAAATGTTGGTCCAATACTCCGCTCGTCGATGCCTACTTTAAATACTTTATGCTTATAAGTACTTATCCGAAATTTGATTTTCATTTACCAAAATACTCCTTCTAGTGTAAGTAATATTCCGATTCGAAATAAAAAATGTATGTTGTCATTCAAAACAGTAAAAACTTAAAAATAGGTAGTAAAAAATATATTTTTTCAAAAATAATGTTGTCTTGTGATGACTTAAAATTATGCGAGAGAAATATTTTCAAAAACGTTTAGGGTTTTCTGAAATAAAGAGTCTTGTCTTACGAACAATTGAATGTAATAATGTACACCCCGTATTAGATTACGAATGTTTAATTCAAATAATTTTTGATTTAACTAGAACTTACATAGCTATACCTATAATAGATGCAATATTTACGACAGCGATTGCAATAATATTATACATATACCCATTATAATGATATTGGTCGCATAATAATTATTGGCGTTGTGATTCTCGTCGATAATTAATGATTATTTTATCGCATTATTATTTATTAGTTTGTATTTTAGTACGTAATACACGAGTACAATAATATCGAACAACAAAAATGCTGCAGGGGTTGTTGTCGATGCTGAAGCGGTTGCGGTCGTCCCCGGACAAGGAGCTTCGCATCCTACTGCTGGGTCTGGACAACGCGGGAAAGACGACGCTGATGAAGAAACTCGCGTCGGAGGACGTGTCGCACATAACGCCCACCCAGGGTTTCAACATTAAGTCCGTGCAGGCGGACGGCATGAAACTGAACGTATGGGACATTGGCGGGCAGCGCAAGATAAGACCGTATTGGCGCAACTATTTCGAGTTCACCGATATACTAGTAAGTATAGTACAGGTCGTGGGTCTAGAATGAAAAGGTTCTAAATCGTTTTTATGAAATTGTCCGTGATAGCAATATTTTAAGGTTTGAGTTCAAATATTTTACTATTTGAACAACTTTTTTTGAAAATTAAAGTTTTAAGGCACGCAGAAACTTGTACAGTTTGATTTCACAACATTATAGTAATAATTCGCTGTATTGGTTGATATACAAATTATAAAATGTTTAGTATGAAAAAGCTTTGCAATATTAGAATATTTAGAACCTTTTAATTATAAAATAAAAAAAATATATTTAATTAGAACTTTTTCATTCTTATCTATTATTTTTATTATTGTTAGCTAAATCCTTTTCAGAATAATGCTTTCTCATTGCTACCAATCTTCTATCACGAAACAAAGTAATAACTAATAACTACGAAACACCGAAATCTGTATCTGGATCGTAAAATTCTGTTGAATATGGACACCTAAATGTAATAGTTATTAGGTTTATTATTGGTAGTGATTAATTTCACATAATTTCTGCGTTACATCTGTTGAAAACCACTGCTCTACTAGTTACAATTCAAACTAATCAAAAATATGCTGTTAATTGAATGAATTTAAAGATAATTTCAAGTGAATTTAGAAATAAAAAGTTCTACATTCCTGTACCTAGGTATATACTATATAACCGTCCAAATATATTAATATAATTCATACACATATCAATTTGAAATACTGAAAAATAATTTATTTTAATAAATACCGATACAGTTATTGGATGAAATGGAGGTGACCGTGCACGGTGTAGTGAATTCCTACCCTATTTGTACATTTCATAAACGGAATCGGGACAATAACAGCTATTGTCGAGTTTATTAATTAAAAGTGATTTTAAATATTATGTATGTTATATGGTTTATATACTTCAATAAATATTTGTTTGGGTTCGTGTTGGCAGATTTACGTTGTGGACAGCGCAGACAGAAAACGTGTGGACGAAACAGGATTCGAATTGAACGAACTGCTCAACGACGACAAATTACTCGGTGTACCAGTGTTGGTATATGCCAACAAACAAGACTTGGCGCTAGCGGCAAAAGCTTCGGAAATAGCGCAAGAACTCAACTTGCATCTAATTCGTGATCGGCCCTGGCAAATACAGGCGTGTTCAGGCATACGCGGGGAAGGCATCAAAGTAAGTAATTATTGGGCTGTGCCATAGGTATATACGGATTTATTCCGGCAGAAAAAAGACACGAAGAAGATACGAGTTCCCTGGACGAACATTAAAAAAAAAATTTACTTGCACGTTAAGATCCGATATTTTAATTTCTATCTCTATACCCGCGTAGACTATTGAAACACTACAATTAATATTCTTAATCGTTAATAACGTAAAATCAAGATAAATGTAAATAAGACTCTAGCTGTCAATAGTCAATAACCTGTATGATCTTCTACACTTATAAGCAAGGCTGGGCATTAACGAGTTAAAAAGTTAAAGTTAAGTTAAAAAGTTAATTTAATTTTAACTTTTTAACTTAACTAGTTACTTATGGCTTTTCATTAACTTAACTGTTGACTTACTAAATTTCTTTCTTAATTAACGTGAAATTAATGAGTTAATTTTTAATTTTAAGAAGTAAGTTAAGTTAATTTATTTTGTTTTTAATTTTATAATATTTCACTATTTTAGTCTATTTCGTTTTCATGTCAAAAAATACGTATCGTAAATTGTTTAAAGTTAAAAATGTATATCATTCGAATCTAACTTATATGGAAATACTGTATGAAGTATTAACACTATATCCTATAATTTAGTTTTGGGCTGGAAAAAAAATTAAGTACGCTAGCGTTGTATAAACAAATTAATTTTTTTTTAACTTATTAAAAAGTTAACAAAAAGTGTGTATTAACTTTTAACTTAACTAAGTGAACCTATAGTTAAATTAACTTTTAACTTTTTGTTATTGGTGCATATAAACTTAACTTATCTGAGTTAAAAAAAAATCATTAACTTGCCTAGCCTTGCTTATAAGTGCTGTGGGTGAATAATATCAGATGCAAATATTAAAACTATACGCTATCGCGTCTTCTTCAGGGTATTCGGAAGGCTCTTGAAAGTCATAATATGTATTCGAAAATTTGATCAAATACACCGTATATAATACAATTTTATATGTTAAATACGTGTGATGTAATATAATAATATGTAAATGACTAATGGATATTATATATTATATATAGTAAACGTCTAACCTGCTTCTCAGCTGTCCATGAGCTGTAGCAGTATATTAGGCGACACAAAGTAATTACACTAAATACACGAATCGAAATAACGAAAACCACTAATTACTGCTAAAAGTCCAGTTGCAGTTGCTCACTGCTGCAGGATTCGGTATTGGGAGGTTATTGTTACTGAGACGACTGGTGCCCATGCACTGGCTAAAGGGACGACACGGTTCTATACTGACCGGAGATTGTCAGGCGACTTTATCAAAATTTTTTTGCACATTTGGGAATTAGATTGAACTCGGACGCCGGCAAAGCCGTTTTTTGACCATTTCTTTTGTCTGGCTCAATATTAGAAAGCCACACGCCTAAGTGGCTACTTTTAACCGTTGAAAATACGGGCGACTGTAAGTTGCGTCCCAATGTACCTTATTGATATAAATTGCGTCCCGAGTATTTTTTGGGTATATGTAAATTGCGTCCCGGGTATTTTTCTGTTCAGAATGTAAAATTTTTGATGGTCTAATAAACATTTCATCAACTGCTTTCCGTTTTAAATTGTCACTAATTTTTTGTCTAGTTAAAATATTTTCTGGTAATGGCTTATGTTTATGTTCATTAAAAATCTCAATTTCAGTATCAATAAGACTATTTACTTTTGCAAAGCACTTACACGTTTTGACGGTAGTTCTACGGATTTTCCGTCGGATGCAATTAACGTATACATGACAGAAACACAGGCCGCAACTTACGTATGTACCTGAGAAATACCGGGCCGCAACTTACGTATATTGTTATCGGAACCTTTTTTTTGGGAAGCAACTTACATTTACCGGAAAATACGTTTCGATTTCTTAATCGCGTGTGATCGTATTATACTGCGGATCGTCTCTTGTTGTCGGCGACAATGGTATTATCGAGGGTGTCCGATTTCTACCTACGACAGTCATGACGTTATTTATTAGTCTGTTAAATTTTAATTTATTCTTTATAATGATGTGTGAGTATCATAATAGCATTACAATCGTTACCAAAAAACATATTTGAATTTGTTATGTACATTTTAATTATCTAACAGCATTATTTTATTTACCTACTTGACTTTAGTTTATATTATAAAGTTATACTAACAACAGTACCTGTCAAGATGATATGCATTATAATCATAATAAAAAAATGTATGCGTCGAGGGGCAAAAACTTACGTATAGACTCAATTCGTTTGACTTAAAGATACCAAAGGCCGAAACCGGCAGTTAATATTAATACTTAAATAAATTGTGTTAATATAGTTAGGACGTTTGTAAAATTTTAGTCCAACTATCTACTATGTAAAAACTTTTTATATATATTATACAATAATATTTTAACAACGTTGTTAGTATGTTCTCTAGAGACAAAGTTTTGTGAATTTATTTAAAATAATTAGATTTTCAATAGAAATATTTCTTCAAAGTTTTTATTCTGCGTACGACGGAAAAATTTCTAATAAAGCATAAAATATTATACATTTAAATGTATTTTCGTTGATAATTATATTAGGTACCTTATAATGATTTGTAAAATATAATGTATGAGCATTGTACATGTACATATATAAATATATTATAATGTTCCATAGACTATATTGTTTTCATTAATCACCGTCGATCACATTTATTTCACTTTTGATTAAAATTTATATTCTATTTTTTTAAACTATCAAACCTTAAACAAATTTGTTTTTGTTTAAAGATACAACAAAGTGAAGTGACTAATTTAATGTTTTGGGAGGCTATGCCCCCTTGATCTCCTCTCCCCGATTCGCATCTACGGTTATAGATTATAATGTATAACAATATAATATATATTACTTACAGTATAAATGTATAATCTGTTGTACTATTATAAGAAAATATGATTATTATTTTTCAATTTTTTTTTTTTTTAGGAAGGATTGGAATGGATCAGTCAAAATGTAAAAAAGAAGTAATTATGTACATTTAATGAATATTTTGTTCACATTAATTACCATAGTTTATTTCATAGGTATATGTAAGAATTACTAATTAGTGTAATATTTTATTATCATATTTTTTTAAACATGTCGAATATATATTATAAAAAAAAAAATATATTATATATTTAAAATATACGTTTTTGCTTATATCTAGTCCTGCTATATACTATACAATATAATATGTTAGTTAAATTATATAATAATCTATAACTATATGTCTACCTACTATAGCTACAACTCTTATAACTGAATATGTTACTGACGAAATACGAATGTTTTATATTATGATTAAAATTAAATAATTTGACTTCTCTGAAGTCAATAAATCTTGGTAAAACATCAAAACAATATTAATTACTAGAATTTGATTTATTTTAACATTTCACAAAGATCGGTAGGTATAGGTAGGTGCCAGCTTATTTATCGCGAAATAACCACGCAATGAGTTCGTTGTCATATCATAATATGCATTTCCTATATCTAATAAGTAGGTAAGTGCATTTGTATTGCATTTTATATCAGCGAGTTCGTTTTTTACAACACATTCAAAATTCTAGCGAAAGACTTGACAGCGTATATTAGATTGATTCGTAAATAGCTTAATACCACTCAGCATTCATAGTACCTATAGCTGGTGATTAAAATTTTGTTAGGATCGTCATTGACGATGACGAGTGCATCACTATAGAATATTAGAATCGAAAACAATTTGATTTAGTAAGTACCTAACCTATTATAATATTATATTTATATTTATCTCGTTGCTTTGTATACAATCATAAAAAACAACGGCACACAAATAATTTAAGTACATAATATATTGTAGAAAACGAATTACAATACCAATTAGATATTCTATGAAGCTATCAATCGGTGTACCAATAATACAGGTGTACACTTTATCGATAATATAATATTGTGTTAGCTTTTTTTGCCATTAAGATGCCATTATCAACAAACGGTACTTTGATCTAGTCCGAAAGACATAATTATTTCATATGGAACTCTATATTATAAAATGTATCATTTGAGTTCCATTTGCACTTCCATAAGGTCCCCTATTAAAATATTTCGGGATGGTAAAATACCTATATAAAGTGAATTGCAGTTTTGTTCCACAAAAAACATTACCTACCTACTTAAAAGTAAATTGTATGCTAAAAATAATTTAGTAAATGTAAACATTATAAATATAATATATATATAAAAGATTATAAAACAAAATTATGGTAGTATATCAATGGTGGCTTAAACTAGGTTTAAGTACCCGAGTACCTAGTGTACACCCCGTTTAGAATTAAAATACATATTATATGAATATTATAAAATGTTCAAAAACCAAAATTGATGAAACAGCCTTTGAACTATGCATATTATTATGTATATCCGCAATTTTTGATAGTTTTTTGTTGTTGTTTGTTTTTACACGCTATTAGAGTTCGTTGTGGAAATATTCAGTCGTAGCTTTCAAATCTTCTTCGTGGAATTCTTGACAATTGGCCGAATATTTAGTCTAAACAACACATATGAAAATTAATCTTGGTGATGAAAACAAAAATCGTGATTTCACCGATAAAAAAAAACAACTTACCGAACAATTGTGGTCTTCGGTTGCGGCGTTGTAAAGTTTCCAGAACGGCGTTCTCGTTTGTCCGGACAGGAACCACGAAGCGATTAAACTGTTAAACAAAATAACAGTCGTAAATGAGCGATTTCGAAGTTATATTAATTATATATTAACTAGGTATCCTAGACAGCGAATGGAAAAATATAGTAAGTATTTTAAATAATGCGTTTTAAAAATACTATCTTTTCCAAATTCTGCCTGAGATTATACGCGCGTAACCGCCATAAATGAATCTTAAATTATTTATAGTAAATCATTGATTTAACAACAGCCTATAATAAATTTTATGGTTTAATTGTAAATTGTAGTTCTCATCATACTTGATATGAGTAGGTTAGGTGAAAAGCTTTGTTTTTATTTTATTTTATAAATATATTAATTACAAAGAATTAAAATAATGAGAAAATGAGAGTTATAGTATAAAGTGTCATATCTATGTTTAAACGATACTACCTATTGTTATAATTGCTTATATAACATTATTTTACTTTATTATACCTTTAGGTATATTCATACAACAAGATAAACATTGGCTTTAAGCTAAATTTAAAACTTTATAAAAATAAATAGAGGCTTGGCGCGATGCGTTGGCTGCTATCAGTCACACAATGTGACTGAGAGTAAGTAACGTCCACTGCTACTAGTTCCCGGATGGGTGACCACCCGGGTTCGTAGTAGCAAAAACCTTGCCACACACATACACGTGTTGCTCTATACATACGCAACTTGTTGATTATTCATTGCATATTTTTTAACTATAATACCGGTACAAAAAAAACTTTTAGTATTATTTTAAATACAAATATAAAAATATTATATATATACTTAAATGTTTTAAAATAGCTCGATAATAAGATAATAATACATTCATGCACCGTTTTAAGCGTTAACAATGCGTTTAAAATATATATTTGGGTTAGCTAACACATACCTGGACAGTTTTGTGACACCTGGTTTGAGTCCTGTTTTGCTATCTGGATATTGACCTTTGCGATTGATGCTGCACACCAAGTAACGATCACATTCTGGTTTCTTGCCCACGAACCTGTACACCCTCCACACCCTGAGTATCGGGTCAATTAACTCGTGATTCAACAGCTCCGATAGCTTCTCTTCGATTTCCTTGGAAGTTAAATGCTGCAAGCTCAATCCTTTGCTTTGACCCAACCTAAACACATCCTACACGAACAAGCAATCATACACATATAGATACGTATTATGACGTAACGTAACATTTGTCTAATTTAATACGCCTAAAACGTGTTATACGTACTTGTAAGTATGCTATCGCTGGTTTGATGTATGTAGCGGAATTGACTTTAAGTCCAAACTGTCGTTTAAACACCGCGTCGGCCAGGAAGCTCAGCGATTCTGCTGGTCGTGCTGAATCGAATTGGGCCGCTTTAGAATAACCTTGAGACTTTAAGAATCCATTCATTATGAATTGTGTCGTCGACAAATATCTGTAAAACACGACGACATATAGGTATTATAGTTATATTTTTGGGTACTTTAACTATAGTGACCCGAAGGACCTAATGCAATCTTAAACAAAAATCGTATTTTGATTGTATAGGTATAATATAAATTTAACATTTTCTGATTTTACATCGTATAATGTATTATTATAGTAGGTAGGTAGGTAGGTAGAAAGGCACTATAATATAGTATCATCTTATCACCTTATGGATCTGGACTGACGCCATAAACAAAACGTAGGTATAGTACCTATCTATGTCTGGAGACATTATCACAGACACACATACCAATATTGATTTTCGGGAGTGAATCCGAGATGCTTATCTTATTTTTATTTACACGTAGGTATTAGGTACGCGCGCGTATTATCTAATTAAAAAAAATATCGAGAAAAATATTTACTGCAGCCGAGTATGGTCATTGTTGGTAAATATAATTGGTCGCCTGTAAATATGTAAGTACCTGTGATTTCCTTGATTTCAGTTTCATGTACCAATATAATTAGGTATATTATATGAAACCGACAAAAAAAATTGGAAATTGTAAACCCTGAGAAGAGCTATACTCTATACCGAGGGCAACGATAACATTTCCCCCGCAGAGTCGTCGCAAACTCGGCTTACTGTTAATACGTCGGGAAATGCAATTAATTCGAATCTATAATAATAATACTATTATAAATTACAGCTATATGCTTCACCTTGAAGAAAAAAACATACGTAGGGACATTGACATATAGTGTCTTAGACATGGGCGTATTTTACAATAAATTCCACAGCGCTATATTATTATTTTTAAAACTACGTATTATAACATGATGCTATAATGTAGTATATGTATAGATCCAACGAAACGAGGAGGTGCAGCCGGTATGTTTGTGAAAAAAATAAAGATAAACAACCTGTTAGTTGTTATGGTTGTGTGTATTATAATATAATAGTATGTAGAGGCATGTTAAGATGTACCTACCGAAGCGAGTTGACGTGTTGTTAATATTTTCTATATATAGGTGTGAGATAATTTATGTTATTAAATCGTTTGGCCACGACGTGAACATTACATTATTTTTGGTAGCCATAGGTGTTCAATGAACTGTAATGGCAATTTATATGTATACATTATTTTATATTCACGCACCTGTTGTACATTGCAGAAATCCCGAACCTATTCATAATTAAAACGGTGCGTGCTAAACATAATATAGCATACCTAACTTAATTATTGTCTGACTTAAACGTTCGATGATTTAAAAAACTGTATACAGATTGCATCGAAACGAGTTGTAGGTACTTACACCTATAAAGCAAGACGTAGCAGTAGGTAGGTACTTAAATATTTTACTCCATATACATCATATTATAGTCCTGTCGATGTTACGGTAAAATATATACGTATTACTGAGGGGGCGGATGACGTTGACCTGCTGGGTAAAGACTTTAATAACAATTATTATTTATTCACACGAATAAAAATATGGTCGATAGGTATGCCGGAATCCCAATAAATAATAATACTGCAGTTTTCGAGATAATTTATATTACATATTTGTGATTAAACTCAAAATTAAAAGGGTTCGTCATAGCGACAAGTAAAGTATAATAAAGTTAAGTACCTATATATTTATATGCGAAAATATCAATCACCAATGTATAGAATAGTATAATATAAGCATTACTACAAATGTTATATAATATAATATTGTTATTCTATTTGATGTGATTAAACTGTTAAAGGACGAAGATATATTATTGTAGGTACCTACTACGAATATGTTATTTTCAAAAGTGTTTCTCGTACGACCTTGACCCGAGAATACAAAGTATTTTGCGTTGGTTAAGATCAGAACAACTGTTTATTTTATACGGATAACTGTAAACTTTCTACGCATGTGGTTGGCAGACGTCCCTATGCCACATATTTGGAATAATAATATCGTAGTAAGTAAATACAACTAGTAAAAAATATCAATGAAAAGGACTAAGGTTGTATACTAAATAATTACGTTTTAATTCTAAGTGTTAAGAAAGGTGAATATTTTATATTGGAGCATTTATATTAGGAAAGATGAATATCTTCACCAGGTAAGTATATTTTGTAGTTGATTTTTATAAGATCAATTATTCGATTCTTAATGTGGTTTGTGAACTTAGATATTATTATTATATAGTACCTAAAGTAATGACTGGCGAATAACCTACATTGCATACAATTATGTACCTATGGTGTTCCTATAAACACCTATAAGTATATATAAAACAGGAAGAGTAAGTGTATATAATTTAGAAGGATGTAAGGTATATTACCGATCGACGTTACTGTATAATTACTTAGAATAACTCTGATACATCTTGTAGACGTATATTATATAAATTGCCAATATTTTCAGAATACTGAATGATATATATTATATATAATTCCGTTCTCGTAATCAAATTTTACGCTATACTAATACATAAAATATATATTATACGTAAAGGTAACAGATTTTTTTTTTGTATTAGGAATATGTACCGTCTAAAATTATTATAGAGGTAACAGTGGGCAACGAACTCTACGAGCAAAACCAGTTACGTTCGTCTGAAACAAGGCGTGTATACGTCGAGTTACGATGATAGTATGATTGTACCTATATACCCACGCTACGATTATATTATTACATATTATACCTATATTTAAACGCATTTGCGCAATGTATGCGTCGTGTACCGGGTATGCGGTTATTACCTGGCCTGCGTGTTCGGGTCCGATACGTGTTTCATCCATTCGGCGACGAAGCTGGTCAGACTCCTGACCCACCGCCGTCTGAACGTGGAGTTCTCCATGGACTCGAATATCTTGTCCACCTGGAAATGACCGTCCTTGTCGATGAACAGCTTCAGGATGCTGCCCAGGCCGCTGTTCTTCCACAGGGTCGTGCCGAGCTCACTGCTTTTGAAGTGTTCCCAGTACACGTACGCGCTGCTCAGAAACGGCGGCAGGAAGGTCGAGGCCCTGGCATGACGCTCGTGCTCTTCGAAATCCTCCACTTCCGGATCGTCGGAATGCTTGTGACCGCCACTGAACGCGTTCACCAACACCGGAAGTACGTTCATGAAACCCTCGATCGACGAACCCTGGAGGCCGCCCGCGCCCGCCGTCGACGACATGAACCCTAAAAATAACCAGCGAAAAACGTTTTTTATTTCATTCTATAAATATGTGGGAATGTGAAATATTATTGTTATACATTATAAACTTTAAGTAGATGCGCACGCGGAACATAGCCATTTTATCATTTTAAAATTATACGTATGTGACGAAGTCTGCTAAAACTTAATGGGTTTACATTTTTTTTACCCACGTTTTTTACAACACAACTAAATTGTTGTATAATATGTTTTGATAATAGCCAAAACAATTCAATACACCCAAGTCCCATAGTATACCGATTATAATAGCCATGATTTGATACGATAAAGTAAAAAAATTGTATTGATATGATTTGGTTACTTGTGTTATTGATTAGAGTACGTAATCATTTATAATATTATTTGCAACAAATAATGGTAAACAACTCAATAAATATAATTGGATAATTTTAAACACCGTCAAAAAATATATAGTCACGTATCGCGTGTCTGATAAAAAAAAATTATAATGTTTTGAGCAAAAAAACGGATCAACATCGAATTTTTTGTTTTATTATATAATAAGACAATAATGATCGACGAAGTTCGTAAAAATAATATAATATTAGACAAGCGACCGCGTAGTTGCAAACAGGTTATTATGTATTATATCGATACGGTTAATTTACCGTTGAACCGTTCGACTAATGCGGAATTTTTTGCACGTAAACTATGGGTCATGTACTCGTGTATAGTTGTACTGCTTGCCAACTACGGTGGAATATAAATGCATGGCCTCAACAACCGTTGTGACTAAACGATACACACCTGCACATTTGTAAAATAGAAATAACGACATTATCCGTACTCCCATAAATACATCGAATATCATATCATTCAGCATTGAAAAGATAGTGATTTTTTTTATGGAAATGTAAAAAAAAATATTATCGTTGAACCAAAATCATCTTTGTGATTTTGTGACCAATCCGGCTTGCCGTTTGCAGGGTATTATATATAGTCATATAAACACTAAGATACCAGATACCTACAACTGTATATAGGTGAACAAAAATATCGTATCGGCCGGATAATAAAACTGATTAGTAGCGAGCTATACGACTGCAACAGTTGTCAGTTGTCACGATCGTATTTACAACAAATCGTATCTATATGTGATCGTAATAAATTACGATAACTTACGTATATATCAGTACATCACCGGACCACTGTATATATAACTTAGCACAGTGAACTTGAATAGAATTCATACCTAGTTAGTTCAGTATTGTTGTGTTTTTTTGAACATCTTATATATAGGTTGTTATATAATTAAATAATTTCGTGATATTTTTGTCGTAGTTATATGTATGAATATTTTTTTGAAAATGTTAATCAGAGAGTTTCGTTTAAATTTTTAACGAACAATCAATGGTAAGCTATTTGAAAAACAATAGTTTGTGCTGTTTGTCACGACATAGTTCTATCAGTTGTCATACGTGTGGTGAGGATGTGAAAAACTAGTTGAGAAAAGAAAGAAGAAAAGTTCGTAAAGTAATAATATGTGTACAAGAAAGGATATATTAAATTACTCAGTCGATAAGAAAACAAAACTGATTTTTTGAATTTGTAAATATTAATAGCTGAAATATACTGGTGGATTAGTCATTGTTCGAATTATGGTAGGTTAATATGATTTCGGTCTAGTAAGTTCATAATATTGATAAAAAAAGAATTCAAGAAGTTCAATTTGTGCAGGAGAGTCGGAGCCCTCCGTATCAAGAGTTGAATGAAAAAAATGAATTCCTCCTGCCACCTTTTTTTCACTATTATATTTCATGTCAGTACGTTTCAAAAAACTATAGGCACAAATCATTTATTTACACAAATGCAGGTAATTATACAACTTTGAGTTGGTTAAAATATACAAGTATTCATGCATAATAACGTGTAATACTATTTAATGTAACGCGCGTAATAAATAAGAAAAAAACGTCGGAGCGGTCAGTTACCGAAATCTTTAAAACAAGTAACTAGGTAGGTATATGTATTATGTACATTTTATTTTATTTACAAATCAGGGATTTGACCAAATACAAAGTACATAATATTTATTATAATCATAAAATACTAAACAATATATCATAACAATATAACATTATATATTATATATCGTATCATATATAGGTACTATTGAAAATAAATATATATAGTCTCAAGTCTCAATGATTTGTATTGATCTCGTTTGGAATTTTTCAATGATATTGTGACTTACAAGACGTATTTTTGGATAGTAGATGATATAAAAACACCTGTTTACACGCTACTAATCAATTACATATATTATAGTATAAAGGTAGATCAAATGTACAACACTATAATATTATAAGGTCTGTTTCTATAAACGATCGGTTAAAACCGTTATAGAATGTGTGCCAAGTGTTCATGTTTATGTGTCGTTCATAGAACAACCAAGTAACCTAGTTGAAAAATCTAAATGCTGTGTTAAAATAATAGCGCAAACCACGGTTCCACGGTTCGTTAACATCTGCAGTTAGACCGAAAAATTACACGAGACGATTAACTCTAGAATATAGGTATTTTTAGGTATACTAAATACAACATTGTATTCACAGTTATAATTCATAATGCCCCAGAGCGGTCAGAGTATTTTATAATCGTATCATTGCCAGTCCAAACTCCCGAGTATAATATAAGAGAATTCCAAGGTTTATGTAACAAAAAAAAACTTTATATTATCTCCGCTGCGTGGAAATAAAACGAATTAAAGATATTATGTTTTAAAATTGTATTTATAAAGATGAGTTCGAATGTATCTATGTAAGTATTATAATGTGAACAATAAGTAAAATTGAATCGTGATAAAAAAAAAAAAGTATCAATGACGTTGCTTATTTGATAACGTAATTATATTATTCATCGGTTTCTAGGGGAAATATATAGGTAGGTACTGTAACGCGAAATCGGTCAGAAAAAAAGTTGTACGCATCCCAAACCTATATCTGTGTCAAAATAAAAAATGTTACAAAATGTATAAATTCATATGGGTACCTCAAACCTATATAACAATACAAGCCATTATACGACTTACAATAGGAACTGTGCTACTGGCCCCTTCCACCCACTATAGTAACACCGATGATATGCTTACCTATATAGTGGTTATAGGTTAACTCGACGAGATTTCAAAATATATACCACGTATTGAACTTAATATTAATATATTCCACAAATTGTCAACAAATTTTCCAATCATTTATCGATTTATACGACGGGTTTCAGTCGAACCGATGAAATCGACCGATTTAGTATTTTAGTGACTCACCAACAGTCACCACAACGAGTATACCTTTACGGCTAATATACATATACGTATAGTATATATATATATCACGATTATTATTATACTTGTATTATAGTAACTATATTATACTACTGTTGTGAGTCCGGTTTATAATAATTTCAAGCGATCTATTTGACAACTCGTAGACGTCATATTGTTATTTCCGCTGCATTATAAGTAAGAGGTCACCGTTCTCAATATAAGACGTAGATACTAAATTCACGTGATGGGTGATCAAGAAATGCCTGAAGTCGCTATAACCATCATATTACAAATGTGCCATGTTGCAGTTATGCGGTTGGTGTCACACAGTAGGTACTGCAGTGGCGTTATTTCAGTATTAAATTTGCTATAAAGTATATAGGTAATTTATATACATATACCTACTACTAACCATTTATTCTGGCATAATATTGGTGCATTAATGTATAATATATCTATACGCACATTTATATTATTATATTATATTTTAATAAACAAAAAATTCCAACAAAAAACAAATATTTTAAACTCTTAAGTGCAATTAGTATAAAAAGCGGCGTCGTGTTGATTTTGATCAACCTGATATGGGTGCTACTAAAAGTTAAGGTAGGGCAAATGTCTGCCTTACCCAAATCACGTGTCTGGGTGTCGTGGCGTTGTGGATATTAAATTTAATTAACATTTATAATATTTTATAATAAATATTCGAATATCTTTAGTATAATAGATTATACATCATTATAATTTATTGTGTAATTTTTGGATACAACAATTTTAAAAAGTGAGCGGTTTTTTGAGTCAACGTCCGTTAAATGTAAACTTCACATATTTTTAACACAGCCCAAAAAACCACCCAAATTTTTTACCAAATATAAATTACAGATTTAAAATTGTACACTACAGACTGCGGTTAACTATATAACCTCTTATTGATATAGATATTACAATATTGTCGTATTAGTTTAAATAAAATAAAAAATTATATTACTATTGAAGGAAAAAAGTTTTGAAAAAGAGTTGGGCAGTATCGGTCAAGTTTTAAATTCGCCACTGCAAACGTAGATATATATTTAAGTCTAGACTCTAGATGGTTGTGATACGTACCTATATAATATATTTTACGAATATAATAATATAGTAAGTGCAAAGGAAAATTGTGTGGGTCGCGGTGCTGCATCGCATAATATGTAATATACCTATATACCATCATGAGACGGACTTACCGGAAGCCAAGTCGATCATTGAGCTCCAGTCCACGCCGGGCCCGTCGTCGTTGCCGGACGACGACTTGTCCGCAGCCGAGCCACCGGCGAACATGCCGACGAGCTGGCCGATGACCTGCGGGTCGACGGAACCCTTGGCCGCCGCCAGACCGGAAACGATCGATCCCAGCCCGGACTTGGCGCCCTCCGTCTGCATGAACGACTGGAGCACGGAGCCCAAGCCGCCGCCGGCACCGCCGCCCTGTCCGCTGGCCAGCGAGTCTTGCAGCAGCGACTTGGCCGCTTCCAGGAACGGGTTTTCTTCGTCGTCGTCAACGCCGTTGCTGTCCACCGAGGACGTGACCGCGGGCCCGGCCAGCAGCAGGGCCAGCAACAGAGCTGCGTTGAACGGTAACCGGATCATGATGACGACGTCCGACAGTGGATGGGTGAAAGTCGTACGCGATGGTGGACTGGAAAATACGATGCGGTACACTGCTTGGTGGGTGCCAGCAAACGCGACGGAATATTACGGGTGAAAAATTTGTGGTAATGTTATAGAGAAGAACCGTTTTCACATAGTCGGCACGGCGAACGTCTATGGCGAGCTGGGCGATGTGGCGGGGTGGACGTCGATCGGAGGACTGTGACGGTGCGCAATGTGACCGACGAGGCTGACGGACGAGTCCGCCGTCGTTGCCGGAACCGAATGTTCAGCCCCCCCCCCCCCCCCACCGCCACCACCGCCATCCCCGACGCCACTGATGCCACCGATGACTGCCACGGTTACCACCGCGGTAGTGGTGACCGTCTGCGAAAGGAGAGAGGGGACGCGCCGGCCGAGGACCAGCAATAGCGGTAAACCCGACCACGCGCGGTTACGGCGGCGGAACGCGTACAAACCAGTTATGGTAGGGCCATTGACATACCGCCGGACTACAGCTACAACAGCAGACCGGGTTACTGGTTAGCCATTATTATTTTTTATGTTCGGCCCGTCATTTTCGTAGAAATGTGACGACGACCGCGTACAGGTAATACGTATCGTTATTACTGTATTTCGTTCGAAATATCTTTTCGTCGTCGGAATTCGGTCAATTAGGACGTATTATTACGATCGATGTTTATTAAGTCCCCCAAAGTGTTATATTTATTCGTACCCACAATAGACTCGATTACAACAGTTGTACAACATTACATTATTACAATATTATAACGTGAGCACAATTTGAATGCAAATGGCACCAGGGGTCCTAAGGGATTCCACGAATCCAATAATAGTATACCTAAACATTATTTTTAACCATACAACAACTCTATTGACACGAATAATTCGTTTTCATATGACATAATTTTCGTTTGCAAACACATATTTATAATATTTTTTTATTGGGTTAATAAGGCTTAAACTACGGAAGTAATTATAGCCTGTAACAATTACATATTATTGGTCTTAAAACTACGGGAATACATTGTGTCTTACAGCAGAGGGAGTTTGTGAAATAAAATATTATATAAATGTATTTTTTTATTTATAATATTATTATATGCAATAATTTTTTAACATCACGAATAACGCTTCTAAAAAAATAATATTAAGTCTTGATCTGTCATCCTTGTAATATCATTATGTTAGTGGTTTGTCGGTCGGTCGATCTATTTCTATCTATCGATCTATTAAAATATTTTTAATTTCAGTCTGAAACAGAACACTTTTCTAGGAACTATGAACGTATACATCATATTATTATCCTTCCATCGGAATAATTAGTCATAAGTTTTTTTATGGAAGAACGACTAAAAGTTACATTCTTGACAGTTATTCACTCGTGCATTCGTATTTTTATGAATGGTATGGGTACATCCAGATTGTTAGATTTTATTTTAAATATTGTTTTTTTGTAATTACTAAAAAAAAAACGCTACTCGATATTTTTCCTCCGCAAGGTAAATCTATAAATCATAAATATGTTTTTGTTAATAGATAATAATAGTAACCACGACAACGAAAACCTTATGTAAAATCGGTCAGGAACAAAAAATCTTGTATTCAGCCCAAAAACATATTTATGTTAAAAAAAAATCCATCAAAATAAATCATTAAATTCGAAAAAAATATTCATAAATCGCATCTGTGGTTGCGTTTGGATCGGATGATGTGTGGATGTCAAGGTCGTTCGTTGCCGTCTCCGAGTGACCTTCTTGTTCTTATACGTACATTGCCATATTACCACGCAGGTATACACAGGGCATGTACCTTAGACGGGTGAAAGATATCCTGTACGAACGATATCGTAAAGGGAAACTATAATAATATATTATTAATATTATTATGATACTTGAAAAACTTTCAATCGAGAAAATTGTAAAAATTATTTAATTAGATCGATATAATATTATACGTATTATTCTGAGATGAATTGAATTATGCACGTCTCGAGAATATTATATGAATTAATAATATATATAATAGTACAAATTGGTTTTACTGCTGTCTGGTGGACACAATATGTAAGCATCTTATTTTATAGTTTATTTACTACATTTTGATAGTTGGTAATTTTTATGTAGAAAATCGTTCCACATTTTCGAATGTTTTATTCATTAAATGCTCGTGAGACGTGAGTATCATTTAATTAGTATTATCTGCAGCGCACTATAATAGTAATATCTTCTCATTATTAAATCGATTAGCTTAAATGCCACGTTAAATGTCAAACATTAATATTATATTGTAGGACGTAGGTATAGATGATACTTATATTTTTTCCATTGTAGCCAAAATATATATATTAATTTTTATTATAAAACCATTAAATACGTTTCTCGAACGAACCCTATATAATATATGAAATGGATCAATTAAATGTATAATATTTTATAATACTCTGTAAAACGAAAGAATTTCAAACATTTTCTGTGATATTCATTAATAATACAATATTATTATAATACTATAAACATTAAACACTACTCCATTTCATCGTATCAATATGTTTATAGATATATGAAATGAGACCATGCCATAATTAATCATAATTCATAAGCTCAAGATACTCGAGATATTTCTAAACACACTAAAATAAAATTACTTGAGTATAATATTATAATATAACTATAATGCATATACTATTATAGCTGTTATATTATAATAATTAATAGCACACTGCAAATATTGTGGGTCACGACTGTTTTAAGAACTACCTCGACCACATGGGTAGAGCTGCTAGCCTACACTGATTTTACTGCCCCAGCACCTATAGGACACCGTTGGACACACTCTATTCTAATGTCCGAGATGGAACGCAATAGGGCTGACGTACACCCGAGCTTCGGGTGTCCTCTGGCTACGATCGATATGTAAGATCTGATCCGTAACCATTTTTTTTACCAACCTTCTCTTAGATATGGCCGGGAGCATACGGCTCTGCAAGAGTTTGAAGGACTCTACAGAGTGCTCTGCAAGTCAGTAAATGATATGTCCTCCAATGATGTTGAGACAACTGCGTACGAGACAACTCACGGAAAAGTGGCTTAGATGAAGCATTGAAGCTGGACACCAGCTATCACGATTTTTTGGGGGCGCCACCAACCAAGTCTCTTCATCCTTCTTCCTATGGGTTAAATATATACAAGGTTATTGCAATAGTACCCCGACTACATAATTTTATCTCGTTAAGGAATTAAAATAGGAACGCAAGGGGCGACTTATACTGGCTACACTATATGATATGCAGAACTCTACCCTTATACTGCCATTTTATTTTTGTTTGATAACAATATAGGCTGTGTGCAATAACCTTGTATATTTAAGCCATGGGTAGGACGACTATCACGGCAGATACTGCACAAAATCCGAGAGTTGTGAGTTCTGGCACAGGAAAATTAGAAATTTAGTACGAGACCTCGGGGGTGCACGGAAACACCCAGTCAAATTGACCTCTGCAGTGACGGCATTGGGCTTGTTCCGTCTACCACCCGACATTTTCAAATGTAATGTAATGAAATTTCAATATTTGATGCCGTATTGTATGTATGATTTGTGTACAATAATGGACGAGGCTGAGGTATGGATGTAATGCTTACGAAATTACTCAGTTGCGATAACACGAAAAAGGTACCTACCTATACTACTTAAAAATGTCAATGGTCGAATATTTATTAGTAGTTACAATTAACATAATAATTAATAAACGTCGCGGTCGATAGTACAAAATATATTAGGAATTATTAGGAATTAAATAATAATATGTTCATGTTAAAAATATCAGCAATAGAATAAATGTGTATCATTCAATTAGAAAAACAGCGATGAATCGTCGGTGGTACGTAAAGAGTCTATAATCGTAGATATTTCAGAAAGACGCTTACCCGCTGCGTTGTCTCCGTCTTACAAATGTACAACATAGCAAAAAACTGTTTTGCGCAGGATAGAACCACTCCCTCGGTATTTATAGTAGAATTATCAAAATTCCACCAACGCATAGAGAACAACTTTATCTGTGTCGCAGCGTTTTTATTTTTTCGATAGCACTTACCAATAGTTTTTAATAGTTAAATGAAAAAAACAAAAAAAAATCCTAATTTTCTTAAACTGATAACTTTAATTTTATTTATGTTATCCAAATAATAAAAACGCTACGACACAGATAAAGTTGTTCCCTATGAGTTATGGAATTTTGGTAATTCTACTATGAATACCGAGGGGAGTGGTTCTATCTCGCGCAAAACAGTTTTTTGCTATGTTGTACATTTGTAAGACGGAGACAACGCGTGCGGGTATAGCGTCCTCTTAATGACATACATTTTATAGTTGGTTTTTCCAATGGATAAGCATCATTGGTATTAGACTCGATGAACGTGACACGAGTTTCAACAATTGTGTGTTCAACCGCAAAATATATGACAGGACCTACGTATAAATTGTTTAAAATACCCATTACCTATGTTAAAGTGATGTTCGATTTTTTGAAATAATTTTTTTTTGTCATGTCAACAGGTTAATATCAATAAATATCGATTATTTTATTTCTCAAAAAATAAACCACTCTTATAATATTATGGGTTCATACTATACCTGTATAACCCATAACCCGACATCAGCAGGGAAAAAATGAACAGTTTACAAATATAAAATACGGAGTTATATCGGTGTATCTAGGCTTGAATGAAAATAAATGTAACATAAACCAAGTAAAATCATTAGCGATACTACTGACTGATGTATCTATATGGCTAAACATATTATTATAATATATCTAAATAAATTATATAAACGAGACTGTCCTGAATGACTGATTCATAACCTATTAGAGCTATATGTATTTATTTGAAATTTTGAGGGTAGATTAATGTTATAATTTCACCGTGCACTGAGAAATGATTTTGCAAAATTTTGATTTTAAGGGATTAAGGGTAGAAATTAGTAGTAAATTATTATTGGTTGTCATTGATTATTCGGATAGATCAGGTACAACCTTGCATCAAATCGAATTTTCAAACATTGTCTACCAAGGTGCACGATGAGTTGCACTTACTGCTGTGAGTTACGCCCAAAAGGAGTTGAACAATCATAATTTTTTTAAGAGTTGATATTTTTTACGGGCAAAAAGGTGCACGGGATCAGCTAGTTAAGATATAAATATATAATAGATATATATTATATAAACTATATATCTAGTTAAGATATGATATAATATTGTGATACATAAGTTCATTACTAATACCTATATGTTATATACGTTATCAAAATATGTTATTCGTGAGCCATGACCGAGTTACGAGAGTATTCAATTAAAAACGAATTATTTGACGATTCCGACTCCAGACAATAACGTAATTAATACCATGGGCTCTGGAACTAAATCTATCAATTCTGGATGATTTAGGAGAAAAACCACAAATATTGGAAGTATGATATTTTTACTGGAGTTTTTGTTGATTGAAACAGGCTCTACAGACTACAGTACAGCTCTACAAAAATTGTATTTAAAAGTAATCTCAAGAGTGCTAATAGCATAATTGTAATAGATTTGAATAATATTTTCGTACTTATTAATACATATTTTATATTTGACTTTTTAAATCGTACCTACCTATATTGTGTAAACAAACAATTTTAGTCATTTTGAAATTTGAACATCATTCGCTATTAGGTACGTGTATTAGCTATTTTATGCTTAGATATTTTGTCGTCGATGTTTTGATGTTCGTTATTTTGGTTTTGTGATTATGGCTGTGACTAGTATCTTTTTTCATAATTACAAAACAATCTTTAGTTTTTAAGTATTAATAAAAATCTAATATACAAATACATTTTTATTTAAAAATAATTTTCCCAAAACTGGGGTCTATATTATGATCCTTCACTGCAGTCTCTATAAATACACTTTAAATATAATCAATAGATACTGTAAGAAAAACTTATTTTGAGAATTATAATAAAATAAATAAATAAATAAACAAATCGTTTAGTTCGGAATCAAAAACTTAATTTTATAAATTTGTAATTGTATTGGTAACGAATATTATTATTTATTAATATCAAATACCACCAATATAATTATAAACACGCCGTACCTACAACGTATTGATAAGTCATGTTATAAATAAAAAGAGTATGTATGAGAATTATAAAAAAAAATGTAATTATAAAATATAATAACCTTCACCCTACCAAAAAGTCATTTTATTTACGACACTGTACTTCCAGGTCAATGAACGATTAAAATACCAAACAGAGAATTGTAATGAAAAATGTGATAAACCGGTCGGGTAATCATATAATACTCTCTTAAGTAGGAAATCTGGAGTTTGAAGTATGGAGTTTGGAAATTTTTTATTTTCACACAAGTTATTATATACAGGATGATTCACCAAGTATGTTAATATTATAATTATATTTTAATAATAATAATAATAATAATAATAACTATTATATTTTCCTTAAATAATTATTAATTATAGTTTATACTTATAAGGACTATATTATTTTAAAATACTTAGATTTCCTATACCATTTGACAAATGTCCTGTGGCCTGTGGGACATACCAAATTCTTTTTTTTCAAATGAGTATCAACCTTTTTTTCTGTAAATTGTAAAGCCGATAAATTATTTTTAATTTGTATGTATCGAAATCAAAATTAAACGAGTTGTTCTTGAATTATTAAGCTTTGGTGTATATTTATGAATTGTAATAATAGTAGTTAATAATAACAGTATTTGAAAGAGCCTATGATTTTTTGAAAATTATAGTAATTCATATTTTATTTATTTTTTTTTTTTTAAACATTTATTAGATTATATACAATCTGTAATATAATATTTACAATGAGCATATGTGCCGAATTTATTTACATGGCTTTTGAATGCGGGAGGTGAGTAGCTACCCAGCAGTAACACTCTACGTGTAATATTTTATAATTTGTAAATTTGAGTATCTTTAATAAGCACTAGATTTAGTATAAGATCTATTTTATATTTTTTTAAACCAATTTTAAGGGTTATTGTCCTTGGTGTTTTTATATACATTTTAATAACTCAGAGGCATCTCGTTCGAATTTTGATTTAGATATTATATAAATTACAACATTTTCAATAAATTCGTCTGCTTAATGATTATCAGTAAAAAGGTTGATTTTGATTTGAATAAAATAATTTTGTACCACCACAGGACACTCAATAAATGGTATATACAAATTTAAGTTCATATTCAAAATAACTATGGTCCTTATAAGTAAACTACGAAAATTCCAATAGTCAGAATTTGAATAGAATCATATTATCAAAGGAAAACATGGTGGGACCATTGAGCATATTTGGTGAATCGCCCTGTATAGCTGTTATCTACATTTATACAGCTGCAACCTATTGAAATATTTATTATGTTCCATTATTTTTTCAGTGTTTTTTTTTTTTAAGGAAAACTTGGTCGTGTTATTTATTTTGATATTGACCTCATTTCAGTTGACAAATTAATGGAAACATCTACGAAACGCGGTGCCGGTGTAATTATGTGGAAAATTGTAAAGCGTTTACTATGATGAACCATGACTATTTCAAAAAAATTTGAGTCGGTCTCGGGATCGATTATTGTTTGACTATATATAATATAGCCTGCATATATGTAGTTGTGATTCTTTTATGAATAGTAGAAGTGTATTTACTTGCCTTTGGCGGCGATATAAAATGTATAGGTACAACCTTAGGGTACCTATACGTTTATTTTTCAAGATAAAAACACCAATAGCCATTCTTCTATAAAATATCAAATAAATAAAATATTTCTAATACTTAATAAATAAAATGTATGCCTATTTTCAATATTTTTAAATTGACGTCATATCAGTATTACATTTTCTAGCTTTTGACCGAAAAAAATTTGAAATCCCAAGAGTGATATACCTACGAACACTTTACACTTGTATTATTTTAGTGGTTTCTAATTTTTTTCAAGTTGAATATTTATATCAAAATACGTATATTGTACACATAGATACAACATAATACTTATTAATTAAATAAATTGAAAAAATATATTTATTAAAACATTGGTGATCCTCCTGAATAAAAGGTCTGTTTTCGACTATGGTTGAGCTTATTATACCCATTTTTTAATCCACATCATCCTTTTATTATTTTTTATTATTACTATTATTATTGTTGATTTATTTAACATCAGAAACTATCTATTACCATTAGTTTAAAAGACTATTTATCTACACAATTTTATGCTATTATTTACAATACCTTATTGTAATGCAATTTGTTATCCATCGGAATCACATTATATTAAATATTTCATATTTTACCATTTAATGCATTGGCGTTTTCTCGACGATCATAATTCTTTTTTAATGCTCAATTTGATTTCCCAGTAGGTTCATACCTGTGTTTATAATATACTACGTTTTTACTAAACTGAAAGAACTTAAGTCTAAAGGTCTAAGGTATATTTTGTAAATATATATATATATATAAGTCATGTGAAAGTCAACATTTATTGTAAGTAAATATAATATTTGCAATAATATGCTAATAAAGAATTACCTTTAATTTTTTTTGTAATTTTAACATAATACTTATGATTTTTCGTATGACACAACGTGTTAACGCATTATCAATTAAATAATATATTGAAGTTAAAGTTGTGCTAAACTTTAAATCCTTACCTGCAGCCCTTCTCACGCATACTTTAATTTTCCAACTATATAATTTGCTTTTATTTCTCTACATGAATATTTTATTGTATATTGACATGCATAAATTTCATTCAACTGTTTATTTCTTTAAGTAATTATTACTAAATACTACACATATTAAAATACTTCTTTATATTACAGTCTGATAGTCACACGCGTCATACACTACGCGCGCACTAATTTTTCTAACACACTTCTGACGTATAGTAATATAATCCTAACAGTCATAAAATGTTTATGCCACCTGTAATCTGAATGTCACCTGTACCATGTCGCAATGACTTATTAAACGCTATATTTTCCGGCGAATATTATAATTTAGACTGTTTCAGTGTTGTATGTAACATACCTACATACATATTTTATGCGCATGACGTTTTTTTATCGTTTAAAATATTATTATTATTATTATTATTATTACTTTAATCTACTTAGTACATAACGCTTTTAATGTTTTATACATGCGCAGGTAGCTTGTAGTAAGTATAGAGGTACTTGCACAGAATTTTAAACGTGATTCGAGCATCAGAAATGTATTACAGTAACACGAAATGCATTGATTTACAATCACGTCCAACAAAATATAATATTTTCGACAGCATATTATAATATTGTAATTTATTATAAATACTAATAACGCACGATATAGGCAACACAACATGTCAGCAACGATATAATAATGCGCAGTTATTATAGAATACACTGCAGCCGTGAATTGTGAATATATATTTAAACATACGTTATACAGATTCGTTTTTTGTTTACCATCTGGTTAGGACGTCGGTACCGTTTGCTGCGATGTCTTAACTAAAAAAAAAAAAAAAATAAATAAATACCGTTGTAACTTCACGGGTATTATGCTGATTAAAATACAGTTTTAGAGTTGAAGTGCGCTCGTAGTGCACTAGATTGGCAAATTATTATATTTATACAAGCGAATGCAAAAATATTAAACTTTTACGGTGTCATCTGTTACATTATAATCTAATTGCGTAATAGTTATTAAATTCAATAATTTGTAACATTATAATCTCAGTGAAGATACTCACAAAATGTTTACACGGTAGGTAGTAATAGTTATAACTTATAAATAGTTGATATTCTATAGCATCTATATTATACCTATTTATATAATACTATTTCTAAAAATTGGTTTTAAAAAGTACACATTTGGCAGATATTATTGTTACAATAATTGCTATATAGGTATGTTTAAAAAGGCGAGCAAGTGGGTGTCGCTCTGCTGTACAGTAGGTTACAAGTGGGTCACTGTATAATGGATTGTATTAAATTTGAATTCAATGTAATAATATCATTGTATACGAAAAACGATTATGAGCGAAGACGGTCAATAAGCCTATGATATATTACTTATTACTATAAGTATATTTGATGATATTATTGGGAATAAAGTAATTTATTTACCTACTCAAGTTAGGTAAATAGTTAGTTATAAGTTAGTTTTTTAAATGTTCAATCCTTAGCTATAATGTAATACATTTCTAACTACAAAAACATTTTTTAATTTTAATTTGATACATTTAATCGAATTTTAAATGCAAACTTTAAATGCTTATAAAAAAAAATTGTGACAATGTAGGTATATTTATTATTTTTCAACTGTCATTGTAACAATATATTAGGAACCATGTAATAATTTTCACGGTTTTTGAAAAAACAAATACAATTTATTGACATTTATATAAAAAAAAAACCAACAAAAATTGAAAATTGAAAAATTCCGTAAATAGCTCAAAATGAGTCAAAACATTTTGAACATTTTATCGTGTATAGAAAATTCTAATATAATAAACATTCAGTGAAAATTTCTTGTATCTACAGTTATTTGTTCTAGAGTTACACCAAAGACCAAAATATTGATTTAATCGAAAATGTTTTTCCCTGTGATTTTGAAAACTAGGTATTAAGAATTTCAAATTTTGGCTGCCCGAATTCACCAACTAGATTCACTTTTCCGTCGAATAAGATACTGTAGGAGAAAATTGAAGCAGTGTTACTGTCCCAAACAGCGATGATAGTCACAGAAAAAAAAAAATTAAAAAAAAGCGGGTAAGTGGATGTCGCTCTGCTGTACTGTAGGTTACAAGTGGGTCATTGTATAATGGATTGTATTAAATTTGAAGTCAATTATATAATATCATTAATATTTTTAAATTCATTACAACTTTTTATTCGTTTCTATGGTGATAAACAAATCGTTAGATATTAAAAATCCCGTTTTTAGTGGTTTTTCGTAATTTTTCGGTGGTGTTTTCCGGTGGCATTAAATAACTATTGAAAAAATTGAAAAATTACCTCTCTAAAGTACCATCTTGATCCAATTTTCTAAAAGATAAAATACTATATTATGTTGAAATCAAAGCACGTCTTCTGGTAGACATTTTGAATACCGGATAAAAAAAAACAAACACCATTGTAAAATCAATACATTTATCATTCCGCTCAGATTCTAAAACAATAATTTATAATGCTTAAAATTTGTATAAGCTGTCAGACGTCAGAGTATAATAAGTACTAAAATTAGGTACTTACTACTATTTTATATTGAATGTACCTAAAACTATTAAAGATTATGATTTATAACTTATAGTAAATACATTTATGACTCAGAAAATTGAATTTAAATTCATATTTAAATACATCTAAGTAACAAGGGATGGATACTGATTTACATTTAAGAAGATTGTGGCGCCACAGGACATTCCTCAGGTTAGGTATAAAATTCTAAGTATACTTATCTGAAAATACGATTTTTATGTAAAGTAATAATTGAAAAAATCAGAGTTTGAGTAACTGCATAGTTAATGGAAAATTAAAAAGGAATGACTGGGTGAGTAGCTTGATAAATCACTCAGAATGTATCAATAATATCAATACTTATTGGTTAAGTCTTTAAGAATTTTAAATGTTTAAATTTTGTATACGTCTTATTTCCTTGCCTAATAATATTGTATTGGCATCAGTTTTTTTTTATTATTCCGTTTTACTTATTTACCATTTCATTATCCATTATACTGTAAAAGATAGATTATGTGCTGTAGATTGGGGTGACTTTGATAATGACAGGTACGATTGATTTTCATCGGAATTATTCATTTAATCGTGTCGTATGGCTACACTTTTTGGATAACGATGATTACAATTGTCTATATTTACAAACGGTTATCACGTGATAATATAAATCTTTAATTCAACCTTATTTTTGTAACTCATAAATCTGTTTTATTATATTTAACGTGCATGCTAACGTGCGTGTTAGTCACTAACCGTTGTTAAGTTATAAAAATTTCGCAAAGTAAAACTTTATCAAATGATACGCTTACATGGAACAAATCTAAATTGTCATTAAGATTAAAAAAAAATATATTTATCGAGCGTGATAGTAATAAGAGGAGAGATTAATATGATATTGGGGTGACATTTTAATATGTATTTTTTGTGGTTTATAGTGGCCCGTTAGTACAAAAAAATAATTGGGGGACCCAATTGACCTTATTGAATTATAAAAGTGTAATTGGTTATTAATTACTACTTACTACACATGAACTTACTCGTTTAAAAATCCCGCCAAAAACTACAAATTGGATATTTGGACATTTCATGCATTAACTTAACTACTCAACCAAATTTTATGTATGAGATAACACTGAGTGGTTTTTCATTGTATTAATTTACATATTTATTGCTATTGTCATTTTTAACTCACGTCAGTACGTTTTATCTATATAAAATAATACATTTTCAACAAAATATTATTAATCATAAATTAATAATAATTATATCTATTAAAAGTAATACCTATCATTGATTATAAATATTAGTATTTATAGTAATTATATACTAGTGTATCAGACCTACTGCCGAGCTATCTAGTGTTCAAATTACAATTATTACCGTGGATTAGTTAATATTATTATAAATATTTTTCACGACCGATTGAATTTCATTATTACCTATATAGTATGTTTTATATACCTATACCTAGCCTACCCATTTATTAACTTTGTTATGATAAAGGTATAAAGGTATTAAGCATTTTATTTGTTAAATTATTTAAGTTTCAAGATATTATTATTGTACATTATTTTTACTATCCAAGTATCCAATATCGTTATTTATTAAGTTTTCTGTTGTATATAGTTGTTGCATAATATGCCTTATTGCATTATTTAGAAGCTCCCAGCGTAGTATCTGTTGCCCGGCGTATACTTGTCGTCTTCTAAAGACCTTCCAAGATTCTGATGTAGCGTTCTACCTACCTTCATTATGAGTATGTATTGGTTTTTGGTAGGTACGATATATACCCACAATATGCACTCAATACGATGAAAAGTCCCATAGTGTTTTTCTTCCGCTAGCGTTTTCGTGCGTACTACGTGACTCGGTTGCAGTGGATGTTCGTAAGACAAGATTCGTTCCATCGGGAGAGAAAATAATAATAAGCGTCTGTGTGATGCCTTAGACCTACGCGACGACAGAATACGAACGATACACGAGTCGGTATCGCTGGTAGAGAATTATCGAATGCGAGAAACAAAACAATCATACAGGTAGGTTACTTGTAATAATAAGTATGATCTGCTACATACGCAAATGTATACTTACAAAATACAATTTTATTATTTGAATCTAGACATCATGAAACATATTTTCATCTAAGATACACGCGATAGCAACACATAAAAAAACCATGCGAAATCATAGACATCCTAACCCTAGTTATAAATTAGTTAATTTTTTTTTTACTCAGTCACTCTACCTATATAAAACTATTTTAAACTCATAAACAAATAAATAATATTCGTTAATTTAAAAATTTAGTTGACACAAAGTCTAATTATCTAAACCATTGTAGTCTCAAGTGTGGAATAAGAAAGAATAGTATAGTATATAATTTGTTAACGTAATATTTTGTTACAACTGAAATAAATTTAAGAGGATGTCAGCGCACTGTTTGTCTTCTCTCTCTGGCCCACGCGCAACATAGACAGAAACATTAACGCAGTATCATTTTTTCTATGTTTTTAAGTAATTGTATAGTAAAATCACCCATTATGAAAAAGATGGATGGTAATTTTTTTGAGGGAATGACATATCGATTTTATATTGTATTGTTATTTGACTTCGTATTCGACTTTCAAAATAAACAAAAAAATGTACATTTAAATGATTTTTAAATTATTGTTTTGATACATTTAGACAAATCGATATGACATTCCCTCAAAAATTGTAGGTACTCTCTATCTTTTTTGTAATGGATGATTTTATTCTAAGATTACTTAACCTCACCTTAACCCTCACCTCCTAACATAGAAAAAATGATTCTGCGTAAATGCGTTTTGTCTATGTAGTTGCGCATGGGAGACAGAGAGAATCATCCTCTTAAAGTTACACACAATCACCATACGCGTAGTGTTGAATAAAAAAAAAATGAATGAACTTCTTTTTAACTGATTTGTTTTAAATTTTCTCAATTAACTTTTAACTTACAGATTAAAATTCTCAACTTTGACTGCGCTTAACTAGCTCAAGTTCGTTATTTAAATTAACTTGCCTAACTATGATTATTTGCAGGAAATATTATTTATGATGTTGTATTATTTGTTATCATTTAAATTTGTATCTTATAAGTTATAGATGTATTACAAACATGCAATATAATATTGCACTTTATTCATATTGTTATATCGACCATACTTTTTTATGTACTTACTATACCTGCAAACATTTTTTTTGTTACAGCCAAACATCGTCTACGCAGCACCGCGCAATTACAGTTCATATTTCTTAGTGTTAACTGGTCAAGGGTGTATCACGAATCGGGACGATTTAAATCATATATGTTTGGTGCGTGTATGTAGTAAGGACAGTAGGGCAGATTTCTCGGGAAAATGTAAACTGGGCCCGCGGTTACCTTTTTTTTTTTGTTGTGAGCTCGGCCCGGAAATTTTGACCAATAAAATATAACTATTACGAAATAATTTAAGCTGCATATGAAACATATTACTTAAATTTTTACAGATGCAATTTTACATTTATATAACGCATTTCATACTATGAACAATGATAGGAAAATGAAAATAATTTTTGGTGGATAATGAGAATCGCCTCCTCGCGGTGTCCTCTGGGTAATGCTAAATGGTTCTCAAAAATATTATAAGTACATATACGTATATTTTTATACGGGCCGAGTTTACACGTCAATCGTTTTAACCTGAAAAAAACCCGGGTCGAGTTTACACCTAAATAACTTTTACTTGAAAAAAACTGGGGCTGAGTTTACAATAGACCTTTTGAATATTTTTTTTCCCCGGGCCGAGTTCACTACAATCGCCCGATCTCTCAGCCAGCTTAGATTTGCCGCACGAAAAACACCTGTACTGCCAAACTGTGTGGAACCGATCGAATCGGAGTCGATGAATTGTGTCCCCGAAAAATAGGTCACAGTGTTATAAACTCGGTAGATTGTGGCCTAGGTATTTTTTGAAACGTACGTACATTTTGGCTCGGGTATTTTTGAATCGTACTTTTACGTCCGAGGATATTATGTTTATTTCCTGTCGGCACAACAATTTAAATAAGTATAATAATCTACGATGTTATTATTACTCATTTTGATCGTAGCTCGTAGCTCGTGTGCAGTGTTCAGTTTATTTGTATATGTATATTTAATACAATTATATAATTTTTATAAATTTACATAATTTAATTTTTAATCAAACATTTCAAAATCATTACGAAAACCGCATATATTTTGTATTTTGTTTACTTTGGACAAACAAAAACGATTTGAATGAAAATTATAAATAATGAATTGCATTTTTTTTAAATAACATGTATTGTATTATAACAATAACAAAAACCTGTTTTCTTTTTATAACATGTTTTTCGAACTGTATAATATTAAATGTTGGTAGCTGCATCGCGAAGAAGTTGTTTTTTTAAATATTTGAACGCACAGTCATCATCTACTTTAGTACCTATATGTACTAACTGTTTAATCCAAAATCAATCGTAGGCTTAGTTTGTTAGAGATCCAATTCGTAATCAAAAAATCGATTTAAAGCAAGTATTTAGAAGATATAGTTAGGTACAGCAAGATTACGGATAATTCACCGGGTGTTCTGCGTTCGTCTCATTGATAAGTAGGTATACCTATACTATATGATATAAACATGTATCGAATTTACTGCTCCGGAATTTGAAATACGGAACAAAAGAAGAATAAAAACCTTATCGTAGTTTTTTTAAACTATTTAGACACATTACACAATAGATAATAGGTATATTATATTAATTATTAAATATTATAATAAAACATAATATTGAATACCTTCACATGTTATAAACCAGTTCATATAAGCATATTAATATGTTTACCTAATCATATATTATTATATTATATTTTTAAACCATTCTCAGTTGCAAAACTAGGTAATTATTATTGATGTAACCATGTAAATTAATAAAATTAAACGAGAACCTTGATAATATTATAGTGGTTACGTATACATTAGGTACAAATAATAATGCGCAGTCAGAGTGTGTACCTAAGTAGGCACCTTTTATAGTTTTATGTAATGTCATAGGTAGACAATATATTGTTATGCAGCTGATGCAAAGATGCAGTTCTGCAGTGTTCGTTTAGGGATATTTAATTACACATTTTCTAATTTCTTACAAACATTTCGACGACTGTTGATTTGAAACTTTACATTTTTATATACAAATGCATGCTTAAGAACTTTAGCTAAACGTTCAACTTCAGTGAAATTCAATTATTAAATATTTTGTTTTAAGAAAAATAAGCAAGCCCTAAACTGCTCTAAGCCGTGAGTTGGTATTCGTGTTTATATATGTAGTATTATCATATACATGATTTCGTAAAACCAACTTACACAGTTACACGAATACCTACCTAATATACTGCAGAGTAATTGAAACAAAAATATTTGTCTATCTATATAATATTATTATATTATGTTTATCGCCGTGTTGTTTTCATTTGTATTCGTATAATGTTGTATAATAAATTAACTTATCTTTGGCTCAGCGGTCAAGGTAAGATTATTGTGGGTCTCGTTTTGATTCGTCTGTGGGCATCGGATGTAGTGGTGGTAACTGGTATAAACTAGTAAAAAATAGACTAGGCATCAAAATATTTTCAACCTCGGTTTGTACAAACTTTGAAGGCTCTAAAACTTGGAAATAATAGGGTCAATAATACAGTAGGTACTATAGCCTTGATTGTCATCTCATCCCACAAACACAATGAATTGTGAGTTTACAGTTGGTCCCATCCTATGCGATATAATATGTACAAAATGATTGTATTCAATTTTATATTCCTAAGATGTTTTTGCTGAAATTGATCAGTAATCATTAATCATTTAAGAGGTGACCATGAATCACCACAAAAGAACCTTATATATTATGTTCAATACCGTCAATGCGGTTCGATTTTTGTGTATTTTTTTTTTTATCTAGGCCGCAACTATATCAACCTGTATAATCATCACCTGCAGAGATGGTTGACTACGATATTTTGAACTCTCTATAACAGCTAGAAAAGTTTTTTTTTCCAGTATATGTATACCTTCTAGCCACATTTAAATTGCATTTGCTTGCAGATATTGAAAACGATGACTTTAAACAATTTAAATAAATTACTAATCTATACAATAATCATAAGGATTTAATATAATATATAAGCACCACAAGCTATGAATTTATAAAACGCATTCAATGACAAAGTAGAAATATTTGTTAACACATAATAATATAATGGGAATACCCTCTCCAGAACACAGCACGCCTCTATAGAGATGTATAAAAACAGCTATCATCGCATGTTATAGAGTTTCTATTGAACAAGTCTCCGCGAGCATAACCATATACCGGCTTTACGTGTAAACATGGCTGACATAACGTATTCGAGTGTGGACAACGAAGTATCCGACATTCTGAATAAGTGTTTCGTTACCAGCTTTCGAAATGGATACATTAAAGCTAACGATGTCGTGCTGCCCGTGTACTTCAAGAAGTTTGGACAACGTATACAGGACATGGACATCAGGGACGATGACATTTGGGTCTGCAGCTATCCAAAAACAGGTTTCAGTTTATTTAAATTTCCAATTAAAAACGTATTATAGTTGAAAAATATCAAACAAGACTTGTCACGAACAATTTAATTGACATCGCATTCCGTAGGTACAGTTTAAAATATCAACATAAGAATATATATCACTGCATAATAATTATCATTGTAAATGCAAGTATTTTTTGTATTGTATACATTTATTTATCAATTGTTAATAGTTCCTACTGTTGTCTGTTAACAATAATTATTTTCACCAAACTATAATAATCTACAGAAGACAATGAAAACAAGTTGAAAACTAAATAATTAAACTTGGTTTTGAGTAGTTCATTATAATAATATATGAGCATGACTCGATTGGCTATGTACTTGTAAACATGTTTATTGTATAATGATTTATATTGACTATTGTCTACATCTATGTGGATACGTTATTCTTTATTGATACACAGGTCATAAATATTATTATTCTATTGTACAATTTGATAATTTGTTCTTTTATTTTTATCAAATAGAAAGAATGTCCCTTAGGCTTTAGGTCTTTATTAAAAAAAATCACTATAATTTTATTATTTTTGTTACATTTCTAAAATATGAAATAAGGTCATTCGAAACAGCATAAGAAATACTAACTTTAAATACTATGGTAATTACTAATTGGTAAATATAGTGTAAACGTTACAAATGAAACTTAAAATGAATGTTGAAAAAGAAATATTTTACTGTACCTAACAAGTTGTATTGGTTAGAAATTATATATACAAATAAATTAAATCATAATTCAAGTGTATAATAATATTATTTACTTATATTTAAAATGCCTCGTATTTGGAATGCGAACACGCGGTGAATAATCGTTTTAAAATTTTTGAAATAAATAAAAAACCATTAACGTTTAATATGGACACACTTCAATACGTCATGTATACAGTATATATGATACACATAATAAGCGACCTGTTCAAAAATTATTTTTTTGAATATTTTGTTCGGGACGATCGAAGCGAGACGAATACTTGACACCGGCATTTTATCTTCACATTTTAATAGGTATTGTAACAGAAACAAATTACAAAGTACCCAACAAGTATTTAAAACACAACAATTACATTTACGACCTATTTATTATAATATTGGACACATTTTCTTGAGAAAAAAAAAATCAAAATAATAATATATATTCACGATGCTTGCCGTCCCAATAACGTGTATTGGTTTGAAAAACATTGTTATATATGTATTTTTAATTTAACATAATTACTAAAGGTAATAAATAACAACATTATACCTACACCATTATATTATTATATATTGTACATGTATATATTATAAGTATGGACTTGTTGAATAGGATGTCATAGATATAGCGAGGCGATGATTGACAAGCGAATATCATGTCATACCATTAATCAATAATAATAATAAAAAAGAAAGTGGTATTCTTCTTTTGTTGTCATATCATATTGCTTGGAGGCGTTTGTTTTTCGTGACTACAACCGAACGTATAAAAAAAGAAACCTATTGTGTTCTAGGAACCACGTGGTGTCAGGAGATGACGTGGTGTATTGCAAAAGATTTAGACTTCGAAGGTGCCAAACAATTTCTGCCCGAAAGATTTCCGTTTTTAGAGTAACTATACACTACGTATCTGTCATTATTCAGAAGAACGTAGGTACATTTTAATTTAACGATTGACATTATTGATTTGATTTTAGCCACACGCCACTATTTGACTATGAAAAAGTGCTGCCGGAAAAACCAGACCTCAAGCTACCGTTGTACGTGTCTGATTCGATCGAGTTCATAAATGGATTAAAATCTCCGAGATTTATCAAGACTCATTTACCTTACAAACTTCTGCCAAAAAAACTTAGAGATCAAAGCACTAAAGCTAAAGTAAGGCCCAACTTCCGAGTATTTACATACAATAGTAGGATCGTTTTTTTTGACAACTGTTTTGTGTCCAAAATCCCTTTAACATTAATATTACAATGTTACACATTATTTAAATAATATTATATTACATATTTTTGTAAACTTTTTTTTTTGTAAACTCACGTGCACTTAATCAATTATACCTTAAATGTAGGATTTGAATAAATTATATTGGTATATTACCAGCTATAGGTAGTACAATGTAATCCATATAATCAATAAAATAGCTATACTATAATTAGTATAGGTTATATAATTGTCAATGGGTTACATATTGTTAATATATATATGTAGGTAGGTAACATAAATGACACTTTAACTTGTAAGCCTCGACCTGTTAGGTTGTGTTGATAAAAATACATAATTTAGATTTTACAGGAGAAATCGACGTGTGGTATTGGTTGTTATTTAAATACAAGTTGATTATACTAAATATTGGGTTCGATTATGTTCTTATCTATGGTTTATCCGTTTTGAATGTTTGGTTTTTCTATGTATTTATCATGGAATATTAGGTATACATTACACAATATTTTTTAGTCAATATTAAAATTCAAGGATTCCTTTCAAAGCTTCAACGCGAATGATGACAGTCGCCCAATATTCAGCTTACATTTTTTTCTTGGGAGTACCACTTATTTAAACACTATGTTAAAATACCAAAAATAATTACAAAATCTCCTATGTCGAGGACTACACGACTATTTCACTTTATAATCATAGAGTTTTGGTATTCTTTTATTAAACATTTAACACAAAACAAACTGTATAACAATCTGGTAGAGTAAGTAACATCCTCTAATGCAGCTTATATGAAACACATTATATACCATATATAGTTCAACCATTTCATTATCATTAGAGCACGGATTTATTTGCATTAAAAACCAACCAAATATACGCTAAAAAATCCTAAATATGCATAAATATATGCACTAAAATGTTAAAACATGCACAAAAAATAAAAATATGCATAATAAAATTAGCAAAAAAATTATCGAACCCTACTATAAATACTTATCTACCTTTTTTTTTTGCAGGTAGTTTTAATCTATAAGAAAAAAAATAGGAATCAATTTATATTAAGAATGTATCTTAAAACAAATTTTAGTATTTAAAATCTTTATCTTATTATGTATTTTATTACCTCGACTATTGATCTAAGGTCATATTTGGGAAAACCGTTTATACCGACAAGTATACCTATTAATTTATTTTGATATTAATCGAAACTATAAAGATATGATATTTTTTTCTTATATTGTAATACTATACGTTTTAAAAATGTCTAAAAAAATCAAAATATGCACTAAAAGATGAAATATGCTATTAAAATTGTAAAATAAGCCCTTAAAATAAAAAAATGTCAAAATATGCAAAAATATGCGATAAAAAGTTTCATTTTTTAAATTGTCATGTCATGAAACAAATTGTGTGTTCACTTAGCATATCATACGATCAACCAGAATAAATATGCAAATGCATACAAATCCGCGCTCTAATTATCACGAAAAATCATCAAATAATAATATTACTATATACATTATACGTATTATCTTTTAGATCGTTTACGTGGCCAGAAATCCAAAAGACACTTGCCTTTCATATTTTCACCATTGTTGTTTATTAGAGGGATATACAGGAAATTTTGAAGATTTTTGTAAATTGTTTACCTCCGATTCCCGTGAGTAAATTCTCTGTAAAAATATGTAATATAAAGTGTAAAACAACGTACACTAACAACTTGTGCAATTAAGTCTGTTTCAGCCCATTTTTTGATCACATTCTTGGCTACTGGGACCGAAGAGAGGATTCGCAAGTACTTTTTTTGAAGTACGAAGACATGAAACAGGTAATTGATCAAACGTATTATTTTGATTTGCTCATATATGTGTTACAGATAATGTCCAGTGCTTGGCTAATGACTGGCTAAGTTAACGTTAAATTTAACCATATGTTTTGTCTATAATGACCAAATAACAATATAACCATACAATTTAAAGATCATTTACAAGCAATGGTTACATTTTAAATATTTATAATTCACCATTTTATCATATATTTACTTTTTAATTTACGACATGCTAAGTTAATAATAATAATAATAAGTTAAATTTATTGCAATATAAAAATAATATACATATAATTATAGAGTAATACTTAAATAAATAAAAGTTGCAACTCAGCCAAGTAAGCAAACAGCTTGTATGTGAATGATATGAGTTATTTCGATAAGTTATAATTTAAATAAACAAGAATGCATAATGTAATAGTATACAGCAATATTATTTAACACGAGAAGAAAGAAGAGACTACTTCAAATGTAAGAAGAAATAATATTAAAAGTAGTTTGATTCATCAATATTATATTTACGTAATAATATTAAAACTTTAACAATTGGACTTTGGGGTATAGTTGAACAATAACAATAAGAGAATTATTGTAATTTTGTTTAAATCTATTGAATTATAATAAATTATGTTAAGGCTGATAATTATCAGTTACATAAATTCCAAACATATACAAAAATAGTTCAAGTTCATAGATAGTTATTTATACATTTTTAAATAGATTAGATAGATTTAAATATTAGATTTTAAATTGAATACGCGATACATCATTAATATAAATTATAAACCAAATAGAACCTAACCTGTGGTACCAATAAATAAATAAATAATATTATATTCTTGACTAAATTTCCCGTCTAATGTACTTGTTGGGGTCTATTTGAAATAAAAGATTTTATTAAGTGTACCTATATCCTGTAATTTTATATTTTATAGGCAAATGAGTGACAAATATAAACTGTGCAGCCGTCTATACTCTCTAGGTGTTTATAATTTGGTCTAATCTTATTATGTCGTAATCGGTTGTATTTATCGATTGGTCCAAACTTTCTTTCCCTTCTAAAACATAGTACCTACTAATTACAATACACCAGATTTTTGGCAATAATATAATTTAAATATACCCAATTAACGAACCGTCGATTATAGGTACTTATACAAGGCTACAATTCTACAATTAATGAATTTAAGAGTATCTGCGATACCGCGGTACAATATGACATAACAAACCATGTCGTAGCCTGCGGGTCTCGAGTTAAATTAATATTTTTTGATTTATCAGATTTGATATTGAACAATTGTAATCAAATATTTTTTATTTATTTTTACGTAAATTACGTAAGCCTATTGATCATGAGCCACGCGTAGTTGCACATTGTTAATCATTAGTTACTGAAACCCGAAAGGTTGCCATAACCTAAAAGGCATGGTTAAACTTAACATTAGTCAAGAACATTATATAATATAAACATTATTTTAAAAACATTTTTTCATTTGTTTGAATAGGACTTACGTGCGGTAATTCGTCGAACAGGTCAATTTTTAGGCAAAGATTTGCTTGACGATCAGGTGTTGGTTTTGGAAGATCATTTAAGTTTCGAAAGCATGAAGAACAACAGAGCTGTCAATTACGAGCCAGTTATTGAGATTAATAAAACTCACAATTTAATTGACGCTGATGGAAGTTTTATGAGAAGTGGTACAGTGGGAGGAGGAAAACAAAAAATGTCACCGGAGTTTGTAAAAATTTTTGACGAATGGGAAGAGAAATGTCTGGGCAAAAGTGGATTAAAGTTTTAATGAAATTAATTAAGTATAGTTAACTATAGAGCCTATGGTGTTCGGTTTTTAATGCGAACGTAATAACAAAACTAATGATATTTATTTATTTATTTATTTTTATTATTATTTATTTATTTATTTTTATTATTTATTTATTTGATTGGTCATTCAACTTTGTATACGTTCCGTAAATTATTTCATAGGAAAATAATAAAATATACCTACAGTGAGTTTCACATAATGTGATCACTAGTTCATAGAATCAATCGTTAATTGGAATCAAAAACTTAAAAAACCTAACCGATTTGGTTACCTATCTATAAGTTATATCTTTGTAGTTTGTAGTTTGTATTGTTAAATTGACCTTTTTTGAGAGTCACTACTAAATTAATTTTTTTTATGACTTTAAATAGGTAGTCAAAATCATAGCTGATTACAATATTATAAATCCATATTAATTCTTAACATTTATTAAATAACATATTTAATATATCTTTAATATCTTTATTCATTTATTGGTTAGGCCAGCTGATAATTGTATTTCAAGAAGCATCTGTTTTCATGTACATATTGCAGATGATCTAATTGTTCTGAAATAGTGGCACCTATGATCTTAGTTTATGACAAAGCCAGACATTTTTATAAGCATACTTCAATAGCAGTCTAAATTCCCCAGCGTTGGCACACAAACGTTTATCCCATAGCTAGTTTTTTCATATGATGAAAACATATGTGCCAAGACTTTGGCTAATTGACACTTAGAGTGTCTGAAATATGCTCGTAAAAACGGTTGTTCTCTGAGTAAAATTGCTACATGATCAGGATAATTACATTGCCTGAAGTACGCACACGGAAACGGGGGTGTGCAGGGTTATAATATGACCGTAACCATAATAAAAACAAAATATTAGTTTTGAGAGTCCGTGTAAACACTGAACAAATAATAAATGATACATTATTTCGGATAAATTTTAAATACATATATAGGTACTTATAGAATATAGATTATGGGTACCTCTACCATAATTATACCATTATCATTATATTATGGTTAATGTACGAGAAGACATAAAACAAATAACATAAAACAGAATGATAAAATGGTAAAATCCAACTGTATCGTTGAATGAAATATGGAAATGCATGCCAGTAAACAGGACTTACTTGGTTTTGACTTCCAACTTCCAACGGCGCTCGATTCTAGCATTCCGCATATGAACTAAAATAGTCCAAGGTAGTTGTAGTATAATAATAGAGTAAACCCTTCTTTAGGTTATCATCACGGTGACACGGTTGTTCCAAAGTGGTTATCGTTATTTAGACAGGTAAAAGGATATGCGCGAACAGACACCATTCATAAATAAATTCCTATTGTAGAGTATTCAAATTTTCAGAGTTAATAAATAAGAATTTTATCAGGTATGTACCAATAGTGGTTTTATTTTTTCAACTCAATAATTGTATACTGTAAAATAAAAAATTATAAAATCATTCATTTTTGGCAGATTAATAGTTTATAGTATAATATTATTGTAGATATGTAAACTATTGAAAAAATAAAACTCTAAATCTCACATAGTATTGTGCCGACAGTCGTCGCGAACACACGCGTGTGCTTCGTGTCGTCGTTATTGTGCGCTATCGCGGGTCGTTCCGCTTATCTTAATTAATACATGTTATTATACATCGCTGCGTTATTCGATATCTTATCGTGGCGGCTCAGACCGTCGTCCAGCAATGGATTCGACGAACAACACTACTACGGCGACAACATTAATTTCCGTCGACCAAGCAATACTGGTACGTATGCAAAATGAAAATGAAACATTGCATAAACTTGTAATGGAATTACAAGCGAGTAATGCACAATTACAGAGCCAACTACTAGACATCCAAGTGAGTAATACTATTACCAATAATACTAATACTACCACTGCTATAAGTAAAAACGTACATAATGGAGCTGGCCACAGCTCAGTGATTAGTTCAAACGCGCAGACAAAACACACCCAACTAACAGATAATGATGTCATTCAATCAGTACCAAAAATATACAAACCACCACCAATCACAGCATGTGGTGTTAACGATATACAAAACTTAGTTACTATTTTAACTCGCGAAGAAGTCGCCGGCCACGAACAGCAACTAAAAACTTTCGCTAACGGTGACATAAAAATCTCTACAGAGGACGAACAGCAGTTTAGACGAACACTAAAAGCTCTTGAAATCAACAAAATCGAGTTTCATAGATTTCAATTGAAAGCTGAAAAAAAATTCCGGGTCGTAATACGTGGATTGCACCCAGAAACTGACATATGTGAAATCAAAAGAGACCTACTCGACAAAGGGTTTCCCGCTTGTGATGTCTCAAACATTCAAATTAAAAAAAAACTCAATCCCAATGATAAAAACAGTGAAACCAAGCGTATAAGATTGCCTTTATTTTTCGTAGACCTAGTTCCACAAGGAAATAATAAAGATATTTACAAGTTAGATAGTCTATGTTATCATAAAATCAAAATAGAACCACCAAGGAAGAAAAAAGATGTGCCACAGTGTAAAAACTGTCAGTCTTTTGGCCATACACAAAATTACTGCCACAAAAAACCAGTGTGTGTAAAATGTAGTGAAGATCATAGAACAGAAGACTGCCAAAAGTCAAAAAAATCAAAAGCTAAATGTGCTAATTGTGGTGAAGCTCACACAGCAAACTGGAAGGGCTGCTCTGCCTACAAAAAGGCAGAAGAAAGAGTACACCCAAAAAAGATCACTGCAGTACAACGCATTCAACAAAAACCAACGAAAACTGTCACAGCGGCCATCTCTTATGCACAGATGACAAGCTCTCCTAATATTAATACAACGCCTCAAACGTCCAATCAGCAACAACAGTCCAACGTAAACGACCCCTCGTTATTAGATATTTTATCTGCACTTACTAATATAACAAAATCGCTAGAAAAAGTCACATCTAGACTGGATAGATTAGAAAGTAATCAATCTAAGTCTAACAACAAAAGTCAAAAGAAAAAGTAATGAATCGCATATTGCGAATCATAGCATGGAACGCCAATGGGCTTGTTCAGCGCAAACAAGAACTCGATGACTTCTTGCACAATGAAAACATTGATATTGCTCTAGTATCAGAAATACATTTTACACCTTGGACTGTTCTAAAAATCAGAAATTATAATATCTATACCACTCTCCATCCTAGCGGTAAAGCTCGTGGAGGTACAGCGATATTTATAAAAGAATCCATTAAACATTTCGAGTTAGAAGAACACTCGCAATTATATTTGCAAGCCACAACCGTTAGGGTCAATGATGGAAACAATGACCTTACGGTTACGGCTATCTACTGCCCACCACAGGGAGGTGCAGATGAAACTAAATTCACTGACTTCTTCCGCAAGCTAGGAAATAGATTCATTGTTGGTGGAGACTACAATGCAAAACACACTCACTGGGGATCAAGACTAATCACCCAGAAAGGACGTGCCCTGTTCAAGACAATTAATACTATCAACGCTGGAACTATCTCCACCAGAAAACCAACTTACTGGCCAACCGACCCGAATAAGATACCTGACCTATTAGATTTTTTCGTGGTTAAAAATATCTCACCTAACTACGTTGAAGTTGAGGGACTAATAGAATTATCGTCCGACCATATTCCTGTGTTACTTTCACTAAGTTCAAATGTCATTATGAAAGAACGGAAAATCTTTCTCACAAACAAAAGAACAGATTGGGACCTCTTTAGGACTACCCTCGAAGAAACCACCACGCTTTCAGTGAAGTTAAAAACACCATCAGACATTGAAGTGGTAGTACAAAAACTAACTAAGGATATCACGGAAGCAATAAAAGTGGCAACACCAATAATTCCAGGAGGAAATAACCGAGAGATCACCTACCCGCTTGAAATTAGAGAACTAGTTCAACAAAAGCGTAAGGCGAGAAGAACCTGGCATAGAACTCGACATCCAGAGGATAAAACTAATTGGAACCGTATTAGTAAAATATTACGTGACAAAATTAACGAAATGAAAAACGAAACATTTAAATCGTACTTGAGTGGCCTATCTGCAACGGATGATACCGATTACTCATTATGGAAAGCCACAAGACGCATTAAAAGACCTCATACCCACGTGCCACCTATTCGAAAAATAGATGGTACTTGGGCACGCAGTGAGCAAGACAAAGCTGAAGTATACGCCCAATACCTTGAGAATGTATTTCAACCAAATGATATCGCATCCGAACTCGATGTAATACAATGCCCACCACTCAACGAAATAAGAGAAAAAATACGGTTTTTCACACCTCTAGAAGTCGCCCATGAAATCGATAACAACATCAACCCAAAAAAGGCACCTGGTTTCGACGAGATCAGCCCACGCATACTTAAAGAGTTACCAAAGAAGACGATTATCCTTTTGACACATATTTACAACGCAATCTTACGACTCGAAAGTTTCCCTATGCAATGGAAAAAGGCGCAAGTGATCATGCTACTAAAACCAGGTAAGCCACCAGAACAAGCTACCTCGTACAGACCAATATCGCTTCTCCCAAGCATGTCAAAGCTCTTTGAAAAACTACTTCTTAAACGCTTAAAACCTCTTATAGAAGCAAGACACCTTATACCAGACCATCAGTTTGGATTTAGGAACAAACATTCTACTATTGAACAAGTTCATCGAGTCACCAATGTAATAAGCAAGGCTTTTGAGGAAAAAAAATACTGCTGCGGAGTGTTTCTAGATGTAGCCCAAGCCTTTGATAAGGTTTGGCACAAAGGACTACTTATAAAACTACGAGAGCAACTACCACACACATGGTGTGCACTCTTAGAATCTTATTTGACCGAAAGACAATTTAGAGTTGTACACGAAGAAGCGATCACAAGTTGGAAAAACACACTAGCAGGAGTTCCACAAGGTAGTGTACTGGGACCAATCCTTTATCTACTCTACACAGCTGACATCCCAACCAATGGTAACTCAATGACAGCTATGTTTGCTGACGACACTGCAATTTTAGCAACAAGCAGTAATCAACAGACTGCGACCGAAAACGTACAGGCCTCAATCAATCACATCTCTAATTGGACAAGGAAATGGAAAATCAAGATTAATAAAGATAAGTCAATGCACGTAAATTATACACTACGTAAAACTGAAAATCTCCGAATTTTGCTGGATGACACGTCAATTCCACAAAAAGACTCAGTGAAATATCTGGGTATGCACCTTGATTCTCGCCTTAACTGGAAGCATCACGTCCGTCAAAAAAAACTACAAATTCAAGAAAAAATGCGCAAACTATACTGGTTAGTTGGAAGACGTTCCACACTAGACCTGACGAGCAAACGGCTTTTATATATAGCTATTATCAAACCGATATGGACTTATGGCATACAACTGTGGGGTTGTGCCAGCAAATCCAACATCGAAGTCATCCAACGCTGTCAGAATATCGCCCTTCGTACCATTGTTGCAGCATACCGGTACGACAGGAATGAAATCATCCATCGAGACTTGAATATATCATCCATCCAAGATGAAATCAAAAAGTTTGCCAACAAACATGCGAAAAAACTCGAGCTGCATCCCAATGCAAGTGCAAAACAACTTCTTGACAACTCGCAAGACATTAGACGACTCAAACGCTTAAAGCCATATGACCTAGTTTAAGTAACGTAAGCTAAGGTAAGGGACTATCTCACCGGAGGTACAACCCCAAACATGTTAACGCATAATATATAAGTAATCATTGTCACTTACTCATAATATTATCGTATACTACCCTTTATGTATTGTATTTATAAAGACTTTCGGTCGTTTAAATAAAGATGCCATTGGCAGTTTAAAAAAAAAAAAAAAAATCTCACATAAAAATATAATATTATAATTTATGAATGCCACAAAATTTGAATTTTCTACTATAAAAAATGTACATAATATACTAAATGATGTCTGTTCTAGGTTCCTGCGGTATTTTGACTATAGAAATATGGACGTGTGGCGTCCTCTATTCATATGCCTCGAAAATGTAAAAATGATTATAATCATATTATACACATACATTTGATTCAAAACAATCGAAACCAAACGTTTTCAGCTCCACTTTCTCCATAAGCTACTCAAGGTCTAGAAAGAGACAATCACATATTATATTATATTGAACCACGAGTGAATAATATTGTTCCAACGTAGGTATAAACGTCGTAACAACGACATAGCCACCCTGCCTGTACGAGCGCATTTAGGTACTGATTTCAAAGGATTAATATTATCTAATTGCTCCGCTCATCAAAATCTAAAATTAAATGCTGAATGAATATAGGTAGTTAGTTTGATATAACTTTATAACTATATTATGTGCACATTCATTTGGCACTGAGGGTGACGGTAATCTTAAGGGGAGTTTAAAGACTCCAGTATTATCCTTATTTATTCAACAGGAAGTTGTGTGCAAATTTCCACACCACCTTTGCGAAAAACGGCAACATTGGAATAATGAAGTCCGTTTAAATGCATGAGGTATTACACATGGCACGTTTTTTTTATTGTGGTATCCCCGTTAAGGCCTAATCCACACGTACAAATAAAGCTTCAAATTTTATCCACACTTTCACCACAAAGTAATTTACTGTTAATGATCAATGGTGGATAAGTTTGTTTTTAATGTATCTATATAAGAAATGTTTTATAGGTATGTGTTTTGACGAAAGATCATCACGATTGACAATAATAAGAAAAATAATTATGTAATGATGGTAAAATTTGCAAAAGTCTGTCCATGATTGGATTAGACATTTGGGAATTCGATGGATGCAGCTTGAGTTTTTTTTTATATGGCGAATCTGTGGATTTCATTTTAAATCAATAGGCAACATTACTAGACTTTAATTATTTAAATTATTAAACACACGCACTGGTGAATTATTATTGAAAATAATTTATTTTAATAGGTACTGTTAATTTTTTCTGCCAACACTCGTAAATTTATAAGTTACACGGGTTCATTTAAATTAGGAACTTGACTTTTTTTAATACACCCATATGGATATTGGTGAAAAATGTAACAGTTACAATAAACCAACGTTAGAATAGTGGCAATAAATATATAAACCATTCAAGTAATTTTAAATAAATTAAATTGACACTTAATTTGCACTTAAACTCTTGTAAAGGAGCTGCCTGTAAAAATATGTATATTATAAGGTATAAGTTATAACAATAGTGCTCGGAAGTTGTCGGAGCTAAATAAAGAAAAATATGCACAAAAAAATTGTAAAATATGCATGAAAAAAATGTCAAATATGCAAAATAGTTTGATAAAATTTTAAACTCCAAAAAATCCATTTTCTGTTGTTATTAAATTGTACTAAAAGAAAAGTAAAATTTGAAAAAATACATTTATAATATTTAAAATATGGTGAAAAACTGCATGGAATTTTGACATTTTATTGAACTGAAAAAAATATATTCGTAAAGATAGTATATCGGAATAAAATGCGTATCGCACCGTTTTCGTTAGAACTTAAACGAATAGTCGATATATTGTGGTGATAACAATAAATACCTACCTACATTCATAATATGGAGTTATATATTCAATATTATTATTAAAATACACAGCTTAAAAAAGAAAAAAATCAGTTAATTTTTTTTCAAATAGGTAATCCTAGATAAAAAACTAACTTGGAACCCGCACATTTCTTTGAAACTACAACAAGGTTACCAACGTCTTAAAATTCTTTACCCCTCAATCAACCGTCAAACCGCCTTAAGCTGGAATTGCTCCCTGCTTCTTTACAAGCAAATTCTACGACCTTTAGTTCTCTATGCTGCCCCTATCTGGGGAAACTGTGCCAAAACTCACATCAATAAGATCCAAGTATTCCAATCCAAGATATTACGCACAATATCCAACGCCCCTTGGTTCATCAGAAACGAAGCACTCCGCACAGACTTCAAACTCCCATCAATCAAAGACTACATACAAGATCTACGATCAATTTTTTTAGCCAACTAAACAACGCCAGTAGCGCAAAACATTTCAAACTAAGTGATAAGCCTACCCTCCGGCGTTTCAAACGCGGACGTCCTCATGACGCCCTATCTCAACTCCAATAATATTAAAAAAAATACTTCACCTTTAAATTTACAATTCTTTTTATTGTATCATTATATATATTTATCGATGTAAATGCCCGAAATTTGTTGAAAATAATTGTAATTAATTACGCTTATCAACTGTCTAAATGTTAATTATCGTTACTATTTTATCATTAAGTTAGATGACCTTGTGTGTCAGGAACACTTTAAACTAATAAAAATTAAAAATTAACGAAATTTGCGAAATATGCATTTTCAATATTCAATTTTTAGACTGACCATTGTATAGCTTGGATTTTTTTAGCTTAGTGTTCTATAAATCGACAATATAGAATAATATACAACTCCTTCAGTCCTACAACTTCTGAGCCCTAATTATAACATTTAAAATACTATCCTCGTCATCAACTATTTTCATTTATATGTATTATTGTGAAATATTTTTAAACCATTAATGCATTATTATTAATTTCATTCCCATTGAGAACTACTAATAATGCGTAAAAAATTAAAAATTAAAATTCTCACTCATGCATTTTCTAATCATAACCAGCGATATGGGAGAGAGCATTAAAATAAGGACTTCCGTACGACCTTTTCTTTTTTCGGTATCGACGACGTAGCTGGAACTTCTTGCGAATTACTTTGACAACTTCCGTACGGCCTGCAGTGTTTAATTTTGATTGTTTTAAGTAGAGGGAAAACAATTAAATTCATTTATAACTTTACTTTTAAGTTTAAACACTCGATATTAAATCTAAAATTAAAAAATAAAAAATAAAAATAAAACTAATTGGATACATTTGAAACAATTCACCGTTGAAAATATTACGGTACAAATAAACAAATAAATTCTATTCGATTAAACATTTACGTATAGGCACAAAACAATATAGTCTCTTTTTAGCCAGCACTGTATTACACTTATATTTATTTACTATATAGCCAACATAATATCAATTTTTTATGGGTGGGTATAATATATATAGTGTATCGCAGTTTATTTGTATTTCAAAGTAAAGGTTACTAAATACTTAAATTCCTACCAGCGTCCAGAGTTATACTTAAATTTTAAATTTTAAAATATGTGTTATACACCATTATAACTTATATCATTATAATATGTATGTATAATGTAATATTTATGCATTCAAAACAGTTTAAACTCAGTTTAATGTGATAAATACCTAATAATTAAAACTAAAATTAAATTAAAATAATACTATAATATTAATATTATACTAATACTATTCTAGTTATAAGTTTATAATGTTAAAATTACATTTTTTGAGAGTCATTACTGGATAAATTAATCATCTTTATGATCAACAGGTCGTCAAAATCAAAGCTGATTACAATATTATCATAAATTCATATTCATTTTTAACATTTATTAAATAACATTTTAATATTTATGTAATTTTAGGCGAGTATTTAAAAATACGCGATGCTCAAATGCAATCTATTATTGATAGCGTTTTTTCTATATAGTTAACTGTTTCCATTACCCTGTATGTGTAATGTGGTTTAATTTTGTTATATTTTTAAGTATGATAATAAAGAATAGTTAAAAAAATAAATATGTTATATGGAATCAACCTTTAGTTAGGAGCACCAAATTACCTGCACTACTGTCATCACTTTTCACATTATTCGGAACTCGCTATATATAATATAAATATATTATCATATAGTTCATAATATTAAGCAATAAACTAAAATATTTAAAATGTTTACTAGAAAATTAGTGAGTCCTATTGACTATAACTAGTATAAATTACTAGCTGATTATAACCAATGGTTGGAGGTATGAGTCTTGTTAATATCTATATATTTTAACTACTTGAAATTAGAACAAGAATTTATTAATATGACAATATGTAGTTTTATAATATAATATTTTTTTATTAAAATTGGATTGAAAAAAAGAATAAATATTTATTATTTGCAATATAATATCTCTATATACCTTTAAGACCGTAGTACAATAAACATATTGATATTAAATTAATTAAATATAATTAAAATAATTATATTATAAAAATGATGCGTGTCAATGTTTGAGGAAAGCAGTCATTCATTAAAAACACTCTTTGGTTAAATACAAACTTAATAGTATATTATAATAATTAATATGATAGGTCATTGTGTGAGTTTAAATTGTTGATCGGCATTATTAAAATAACACCAAATTATTTTTAGTTGAAGGTTTGTGCGTCTATAAGATGTTTCTCTTTTAAAATATTTAAATTGTATGTATTTTAATGTAAAGTCGGTGTAACGTATTTTAGGCTGTAAGATTTTGATTTTTTTGTAGCATGGATAATTTAGTAAAAAAATGTCTGTTATTTGGAACTGATTCCAAATCTATGAAAAAGAGTTAGTAGGTACCTACGCCGGTAAGCCTATAATGACTTATATTTTCGTTTTAATTTACTTTAATTCTCTTTAAGTGGATGGATATAAATTCAGGAAAACTATTATATAGGATTTAACATTTTGAACTGAGCGATGATAATCAGTAAAATCTTTCAAAAATAGCAAAGAAGAATTTAGAATTTTCATTAAAACTTTAAATTGTTATTTAATAATATAATTTGTACATTTAACGTTTTATACATGTTTATTATACGTAGTTCTTATTGTCTGGATGCTTATAAACTAAGAGTGATACAAAAATAATTTTCATATATATAAATAGTGTCAATTATATCAATTTGTCTCAAAAGCTAGGTCAGTCCCTTTCAAATTTTCCTCTGTGAATTTGTCGAATTTTGCCGATAGCTCTTCCGACATGTAGTTTTTCCAGTCCCCAACTTTTCCCTTCCTAATAAATGTTTCGTCGGGATTCGTCTCTTTCGATGGTTGTTTTTCCATCATAGCAAGTATTGGTTCCAAATTCAAAGCAGGGTTCTTCTTCATGCTGTTGAAGCTCAAATGATCTTCCAGAGCAGAAACCTGTTCATCAGTCAAGTGTTTGTCGAGAAAATCTGATACCTGTCTGATGGCTCCTTTCAGGTCCTATAATATTGTACAACCAAGACGTTATTATTATTAGATATTTTTAATACATATAATTGAGGATCAATAAAAATATAATTAAATTAAATTTTCTACATATAAATTAATGATATAGACACCTAAAAAAGTGGTGATATGCAACTAAACATGCACCATTAATAATACATGTAGACTAGTAGTGTAGTGAAGTAAGCCAATGTTTTAAAAATTTTCTATTTAAATATTATTATATAAGAGAAATATGAAAATTATTTTTTGCTAAAAATTTAAAGAATAAAATTTATTTTTTAAAGTAAATTTATACATTTATAATCTTTTTATAAAAATATTACTAAATATTGATGATTTATATATTATATCATGACAATAAAATCAATGGTATTTAAAATGGTAAAATGTATTTATCCTTTAAATTATTAAAAAGTTATAAAATACCTACCATGCAATAAAACCAATAGGTACACACAAAATTATATTCATTAAAAATAAAACCCCCCCAAAAAATAAGCATTAAATATTTTTAAATTTTTCGAGATTCGAGACACGGTTTTTTTTATCAAATCAGATTTCTTTTATTTACATTCCGAGCTACATATTAGTAGGTTTATGCGAATCCATTAGTGAGCCCAGCTTATGACGACTGCCTATAGTAGGCACAGTCAGTAATTTCGACATCATAGACAATAACCACCTGCACGACCCTCGATCTCACCTTTTTCATGTCCTCGTACTTGATGAACAGCACGTTGGGCTCGTCTCTTTGCTCCCAGAAGCCCAGTATGTGATCCCAAATGGGACCGATCGGTGTCTTGCCCTGTATGAAGAGATCGCAAAACTCTTCGAACGACCCGTGTAAGCCGTGTATTAGTTTGCAATAGTGGTAATAAGACACGCACATGTCCTTTGGGTTGCGTGTCACGTAGACGATTTTCGGTTTCACGTTGTCCAACTGTTCGGGCAACAACGGGACTGGCAAATGTGTTTTTATGAACCTGGGCGACGCCATGTTCTCCACCTGTTCCACCGAGTTGCCCAGTTCGTCTTTCAATTTGCTCGTGTCGTTGCCCATAAGAGCTGTTAACCTAAATCATATATCGAATCGATGTAGGTAGGTATAGGTATAATATAAATTATATCGTACTGTAAGACGACAAACGTATCGAAAACTGGCGTAAGTATATTATCATACGATTACGGAATACGGTAATTGCTGTAGTTAAGTCGGATTGAGCCGGTTCCGACAACCTGTGCGATTTGTGATTAACGCGCCGCGATATTCGATTTTGTGTCATTAATTATTTTGGTGCAAAATATTATTATCCTCGTTAAAATAAGGAGTCATATTTTATTAATAGGTCGGTTGCCTTTGACCATTATTTTTGATTAAACCGATTATGTAGGTAAATAAATAAATACAATATGTAATTATTTATCTCCACAAAAATAATTAAAATATTTTGGTTTTTAAGATAAAGCAGTAAATTTGATTTCATAAAAAATACGTTTATATGTTTTTACATTTTTTATCCACAACACATTTTATAATAATAAATCAACGACATATTTAACTAAGTATATACATTATAGTTAATCGCAGTGTAGACGGTGTTATAATTAAATCGTTTTTATATGGTAAATAGTTATAGCATATTATATTTTATTAAAATATGGTCAATAATTTATATATTATATATCAATGTTATTTCCGTATTTATAATAGGATATAATATAATATATTTTAATAGATGTCAATGAAAAGTTTGTTTTATAGTAAAATATAAGCATAGTAATAACTAATAAGTATAGAATTTGTTGAAGGTGTATCTCACTCTAATAACGGTGTCCTTAGTTGTCCAATCATGCTCTTGGCTTTTACAAAATCCAAGTCATTGCAAATACACCAAACCATTTCTTGAGCCCAGGTACTTCCTATGATAAATTTAATAGAGACAAAAAAATTGTAATCAGTGTCAAAGTATTAGTCATGCCCACAAACAACTCCGCACTATTGTTGTAAAATGCAGTGTCGTTGTTCACATCTCGTTAAACATCCGGAAGTAAATTACTAAAACTATTACCTGTTCTTGGATACGATACAAGCCACACATCATCAGGTCTGACCTCCATGTTTTTAATTCTCTGGCCCAAATCCTTGTACTTGGGCGGAAGTATACATTTTCCTGGGTTGACTTCGATCAGACAGTCTTTGACGCCGAACAAATCGTCCAGTCTCTTAGCGATTTTATCCTCAAGATTTTCGTACTTTATATACATCTTTAAAAATGTATATACTATAATATGAAATAAATGTTAAATTTGTTTTTCTATAAAGCAAGCAGACAACGTTGTAGTCCAGTTGTGAAGTGCGACTCGACTGAATTGAATTTGATCAGTATGATCGTTTTCTTCTTTTAAACTATACTTTCTCCTAAACTTGTTCTTGGGGGAAGTGAAAGTAATGTGTAAACTAATTCACTTTCTCTTGCGTAATTACGAAGACCGATACGTTATGAAATATGTATACTTTATTATTGTTTAAGGTGCTTAGACTATAATATATGGTTGACACTATAATAATATTATATACCGTCGGAAACATAATTATTTACATTTTGATAACTTAATTAATTTTATAAATTATAAATGATCTGGAATCAATTAAATATTAAATCTTTGTAATTTTGTAGTAGGTAATAATTGGAGACACTACAACATGTAGTGGTTCTAACCACCGTTAGTCTATCTGCTCTTTCGAAGTTTGCTTTCACTATTTCGTAATACCTTCCATCGCTGAAAAAGAAAACAAACATAAGTACAAAAAAAAGTACATTCGTGTTGGAAAATAAAAAATAATTTGTTTTGATTGCACAATTTAATATTGTTATTGCGCGTTACCTTAAAACCAAGCATTTGAGTTTCAAACATTTCACTCGAAAAATATCAATCGCTTTTTGGCTTTTATCCGAAAATCTTAAATTATCCGGATCCCATTTCAATTCGAGTCTTTCTAATCTCGGACAATTTGTAGCTATACCGTCCATAAGTTGATCTACTAATACGTTACCAGATAGTCTCTCTTGAGTGCCCATAACCATAATTCTGAAATAAATCAACATTGCGTACTTATATTAATTTTTCGTCTTTCGAGATTTTGTATTTTTTTGGAATTTTCTTTATTTTCGAAATATTTTTGTCAAGATATTACTAATTAATAGTCATATATATATTTATAAGATATTTGCATGATAATTAACCAAATGTATTGTATTTTTTTATTTTTGATATTTAAATCAACCATTTGTATATTGTATACCTATATACTTATATTATATATATACACTTTACGTGAATGATAATAATTATATTTACATGACATTGTTGAGAACCGGTAGGACTGTGTTCCACAGTTGATCGGTAATATGTGGCATGCCGGCCAAAGAAAGCCCCTGTAGCTGATGTCCATAACGGGACAAAAATTTATAAAGTCCCTCGTCCGACAAATTGTCCGAATAGTCCAAGTTTAGCGCGATCAGATTCCTGACGTTACCCTGTTCCATGAACGAACTTAACACAGTGTCGTTGAATCCGTTCATCTGGCCTGCGCTCAGAAACTTCAAATTCGGTATCCGAACTAACATATCGATTAGACATTCGGTAGAGAGATCGGTCCCAGATATGTCTAATTCTTGAATCGAAGATTTTTCCCATTCCACTTGCATTAAATACTCGCTGATGAGATCTAAAGTAAATTGCATTCGTCAAACGATTTTTAATTGTGCGTTGTTGTGCCGTTAAGTACAATATTGTAATTACTCGTTTGATTCATTAAGAGGCACCTGAGCCTTTTGCTTCTCTGAAATAACGTTTTCATTGTAGATCCCGTGACCTTGGAACAATAGTTCACGGCCAGACACTCAAGTTGTATACAATTGGAGCTGAACGCGTCAATGTGACTGTCGTCGATGAAGTTTATCCCGTACAAGTTTATGACCCTCAAGTTTGGCGTCGCCGATTTGAGTTTGTGCACGTTTATCACTTCGTAAATCTCTTCTTCTTCCTCCTCGACTTTTTCGTAAGTACCTGCGGGCCGTGAGTGTATAATTAATATCCACGTATACAATATAATATCGCGGCACCCGACTTGCCTATCAGGTGAAGTATTTCCAGTCCGTTGATGAAGTTGTAGATTTTTCTCATGAACCCTTCCATGAAGATCACTTCCGACAGGCACACGCAGAGGTATTTCAACTTGGTGGGGAACGCTTGGAGCTCGCTGAAATCGTGTAGTTGCATGGCGGTCGAGAAGTCGAGTAGCATGTGAGTGAGATTTGGACACCTATTGGCCAGTTCGTGCAAGACTGTGTGCGTTATAAGCTCGATGGGCAGCTCGATGTAGCGCAACGAAGAGCCGAATCTCACACTGAATAATATTATTACACACACGCACGTTGACAATGTTAGGCGAACAACGCGGGCACAATATTATAGTTGTAGGTACATGTATATTGTGTAAAGTATACACTATACACAATATACAGGTTATAACAGAAAGAACAGCAGAGAAATGTCACTAACATTCACTGTATGAAATACCAATTGTTCTGATTAAAATTTAAAAAAAGTTTAGTTTTAAAATATTGGTTATTAGGACAAATATTTTTAATCACATGTTGGTAGGCTGCAGTTATTTGAATACATATTTTGTCACTTCTTTCCGTTACACCTTGAATATAATAGATGTATAGTATATTTTTTATTCTACGGCCGAAGCACTATAGTCACCTGATCAAAGACAACAAAAAGTCCAGAGACGTGACGTGGAGTCCTGATATTTCCGGTCTCAGAGATACGCTGTACCACAGGGACGTGTTATACGCAATCGTGCGCCACTTTTTACACACTCTTGACATACTACATATTTCTTTGTGGCTCAGGTACGAAAATATGTTCAGCAAAACTTTATCCGGCAATTTTTCGATCGTCTATATAAGAAAAGAAATAAGTAGGTAATTTTGTTAAACACTCGGCAACGATACAACACATTATATTATTCCAACATACATTCACGTAAGCACGACTACAATACTATAATAATTGTTAAACTTTCAACCAACTGAATTGTAAATAATAATGATTAATGTATTTTTGTCAGGACATCACGTTCTCAAATTAATCTTTACAATTAAACTAGTTGAATTTTATTCGAGTTTTTTTTTTAAATTTTTCATGGGGAAACGTCAAATTTAATGATAAACACATTTATTATACTATGGATTGCATATAGTTAGTAATTACTATGATAATTATTATCATAACTTTTTTATAATTTTAGAAAGGGGAAAAATGTGTTTACTCAATGATTATGTTATAGAGCTCATCCATTTATATTTAATAGTAATAACTTGCTCACCTTCAAAAATTAAATTTAAAATAATAACACATCCTTATATGCAAAATATATTCACCTGAATATGAAATATTATGTATTTATTTATGTTTTCTTTTCAGTAAAATAATTTACTAATTTAATGTTATTATTTACATATTATTTTATACAGATCGTCAACTAAAATAGTTTTAATTCATCGCGGTATAAAATAATATATTTTATTCTGAACAACATCGTTTTATACAAACAAACTCTTTCTTAGAGCTTTGTTATATTTTTTCATCAATCATTTTTGACAGAACGGAATGTTGAATGAATTTGTTTAACAATGATGTACCTATATTATTTTATTTTTTTGTGAATGAACTATTACTTTTCACCAAATTTACATATTAGCATTTAAAATAAGTGATATAATTTTCAAAATATATTGGTTCTTTATTGTGCATCTAAGCATTTAAGGATTTAAAATTGTATTTTTGAATTTTTCGATTTTTTTAAAAGTGTTGATAAAACATTTTATGCTTGGTAAAATGTTTGATGATTTAATACAAATAACCACATAAGTTGTTCCAATACATATTCATTAAATTTTAATATACATATGTTCATTTTTCTAGAAGTTCAATTTTTGATAAAATTCGTCAATTTGCAAATTATTTTGTATTATCAAAATTGTATAAAATTTCAACTTTAATTACTTAGGCTTGAAAATGTAATACAAGTTTTTTCATAATTTTCGTTCTTACAAAAACAAACAAATCTAAAAAAAAATACAAATATACAATTGTATTTTATAGACATAAAATGTTTACGAAATTTGGTATTTTTAAATAGTTAGGTAGATACTAATAATTTTTGTTATTTTTTTGTAATGAAAATAAAAATATTGATGAAGACTTGACACTTTTACGCAGGTATATTATAAATGTTTGACTACACAATCATGTTTTCAAAATATTTAGATTAATTATTTTAAGCTATTGCCTATTTATACCACGAACTTATTCCTGTATTGACTCAAAAGTTATTAACAATAATTCATATATATTATTATAATAATATTAACAATTTAATAAACGCTATGTTTTCGGCAAAAATGAATTGAACAGTAAGTTCTAATATCAAAATGTAAAATAAATTACTAATAGCACTTTATAATATATCATATTTATACACAATAAAATATACATAGTAATATATACTGACAGACCAGAATCGTAATACAATCGTTTAATTTATCATTGAACTCAAATTGAGCACATCAATTACAGTGGTCAGTGACCTTATTCAATGGCGAGGTTCACTCTACATCTATTTCAAAGCCGAGCTAGTTTCCTGATTTGTTATCTTAGTTTTACCAATCGTATAAACCAAATCATTAAGTTGTTGTTGATAAATTATTCACTATCCTTACAAAAAGTGTAGTGTTTGTTGAATTTCATCAAATTCGTGGATTAATTAAAAACTCGATATAAAATCTAGGGCACCTGCTGGGCTGCATCTATCTACTGTACACTAACAAAAGCTTTCAAATGTTTATTTTGTTAAAATCGTCATCGTCAAAAAATACGAAGCCAACGCGTAGACCTCACCAGAAGCTGGGTATGTACATAATACTACAAAACAGTGTGGCGTTTAATATTCAATACGATACATTCTATATTATATAAATTAGACACTAATTAAACAGCGCAGAACTGACCGACACAAATTAATATACACACTCGACAATATTCGGCTCTTTCTAAATTACTATAATATTATTAAAACGACACATTACAGTTAGTTTGACATTCACCATCGACATGAGCGAATTCAGAGGAACATATTTTATTTACAACCATTTCAGATCATACAGTAAACTACTAATTAAAATATTATATAAATGATAATTGTTTTAAACCAAATTTTTCTACTCAATGATACAAATCTCTAGCAATAGTAATCAAACCCCTTTACCCCCGGTTACGAAAAACTTATCCATAAGGAACAGAAACCCTCCATAGATATTGGATAGTTAATATTGTACAAACATATAGGTAGATATATAATGTATGACATAAAATAATACAATAATGTTATAGGTGGCCAACATAGGTGGCATAACAATTTACTGACCCGTTTAAAATGATAAGTTTACCCTCTCAATATTTTTTCTGGGGGGAGGGAGTTAGAGCCCTCGTGACCCCCTCCACAAACTCCACCTATGATAATGTGTAATGTACACACTTTTAGGAATGAGTACCCCATAAATTGATAAACTGTTACACATTATGTTTTTTTTTAATTTAACTGTAATAATAAGTCTAGTCTAGATGTCGTTCCTATGACTTGCATATTTGCTATTTTATGTTTTTCTGATTTTTTGTACAATGTTACGGTCTTTTAAATTCAATTTTTGGCTATACTAGGTATGTTAAGCTAAAATAGTTTCAACATATGAGTAAACGTATACGGTGTTAATTTTAATATGTTCTCCCTTTTTTACAACATTAAATATTTGCAGGTCACAATCACAGTTAATAATATTATATTACAATTATTATAATTAATAATTTATAATAATTAATAATTTATTATTATAAATACGATGTTCGGCGCGATGCAGACATCTCATCATCGTCTTACCGTTCCGGCGTACGGGCTCTTGGCGGGTCCTCCTGTACCGTCATCGATATACACCTGAGAAGCCTCTAATGCTAACTGCCCCCAGACCTATATAATATGTATATGTGATACGACTCGATTATATCATTGTTGTTATTATTATTATTATTATTATTGATAAAAATATTTAATACTGACGTCTGACGATATATCCATTGTCTGCGGTCGAGTCGAAGAAAATATGTACGCTGGCGAATTGGAAACAAAAAAATAATATTACTATAATATAATATTATATCGTATGCCTGGTAAAATATGAAATACAACGCGCTTTTACGAAAAACGAGAAATATGGCAAACGGATCGGATAGACGGGCAGCCGGTCGCGTATATACCGTCGTACTTACGTAATGGCGCGGTGAACTGGCGGGCTAAGTTATTTTTAAAGACCCAGCCGCCACTGATTTTTAAGAGGAAAAATCTCGTTTTATTCGTGCTACACACTATAAATACACGCAAAACCGGGTACCCACGCCAATGATCGGGGGACCCGTGTAAAACTGTGCGCGTGTGCGGCGATTATTGTTAGTTTTTTTTTTTTTGTATAAAACAGCGAGCGAACGGAGAGAAAACTCCGCCAGCCTACGCATAGATGTATATTATATAATAATATTATTTATAATATTTTACCGTCTTGACTCCGCGGACGGATCCTCGATTGTCTCTGGACAGGACATTGGCCGTTGTCACGTCCACCGACAGCCACGAATCCATTACAATAAGTGTGGACTATTACGCAGTTGAGTCGACACTTGACACGGCTATGGGATGTGAGCGATTTGGCTCCTCTTGTGGTTATAATACTATAGTAGGTATATGGCAAACCAATTATTTATCACCGCGTGGTACATAAAATAAGATAAAATAATTATACTGTCATTGCAGTTGTTGTGTCATTGCACGCGATGGTCGTGTCCGATCAATGTGCCTGTGCCGGAAACACTGATCGCCGATTTTCGGGTGTCGTGAATATGGGCCCACGGTATCGAACAATCGAATCCCATCGACTGTGACCGCCTCGGAGACGTCTGAAAATAGATTAACAGATGGACGCGAGCACCGGTAGAATATACTAGAACACTATAAATACGACGAGGTGCCGATTATTGTGACGTACGCAGGACACATCGGAGAATAGTATATTATAATAACATAATAATATAGTTTAGCTACAGATATGGTATAATATATAGCTTAATAATATACCTACATAAACGTATATAGCCCCCGGTACAATAGGTCCCCGATTAAACTTTATTAAATGCCTATATGCTTAAGTTGTATCGATCCCGAGAAGCAGCGCCAAATACAATTACCTCGCTATAATTGATTAATTTATCGACCCATTACTCGTCAGTCGTTATTGGCGGGAGCCGTTGAGTGCAACTTTTCACTCGCTATTTTGTCTGTTAAACATCCAACTATGCACGTTTTGCCCCATCACTGCCTCGAGATACAAGAATACAATCCGTACGACAATTATTGTCAACTAACGAAATCCCAACCAACTGTCGGATGACGGACTAAAGTTGAAACTTATAAAGTAGAAAAAAGCCACAATGCATTATCTCTTTTTGGTTCAGTAAACTTTTACCTACACTTTTTAAATACGTAGTTCAAATTTTAAATTTTGCACACAACACCACTGTGTCACTGTTAGTTGATTTTTACACGTGTGCTGCAGGGTATAATATAGGTACCGAGTGCAGACTACGATATTAATTACAGATATAGCCAGGTATAGGACTAGGTACAATTTTCAGAAAATATTCGTACATGTATAAAACGTATAAGGACAAGAATAAACGCAAACCAATGATTTTAAAAATTATGAATATATGATTTTTTTTTTTTTATTTATTTAAAAGCCGCTAGTATAGACTATGATAGCTTAACAATTACATAGTAAGAATAAAACAATATAGAATTGAGATTAACAAAAAATTAAGTACTTATATATACTATATAATAAAGCCTGTATGAAGGCAATTATTGTTTTGATAGCTGTTTCAGAATTAGAGTTTAAGATGGAAAAAAGATTGATGGGAATATTAAGAGACATAAGAGTGTTGAAAAGAATTAGTCTTTTAAGTCGGAGTGCAGGGCAGTTAAATAAAATATGAGGAAGGTCACATATATACTCATTAGGATGAAGTGAGCAAAGTGTACAAAGTGGCGAGTCGTTTAGTCCAAGTTTAAATGAGTGACTAGGTAATAATGAATGTCCTATCCGTAAACGATTATAATGGACTATATGAGAAAAAAAAAAACTACTTTAGAAATATAAAATAAAATAAGAAATATATACTGGGTAAACATATATATTATGTAGGTTGGCCAGACGTCCTGTTTTATACGGGACAGTTCCTTATTTTAAAAGATTGTCATACTTATAAAAAATATGTGAAAAAAATTGCAACCTTATTATACAGTATTAGACGCCAAAAATACATCAATTTCCGCCAGCGGTTATAACCTATACAGGTGATCCATTTATTAAAGTAAGACATTTATTATTTCGAAAAGTACTAACGTTTATGAAAAAAAAATATTTAGATATATTGTTTCTAGTCATTATAAACAACATTCTTTAAAAAAAATACATTTTTTTAAATTTTTACTTTTTTGAATGAAAACATACAGTTTTAATTTCATATTACAAAGCAGAATTCCGATACATAAAATTCTAATTTAGTACTCGTAGTTTATTTTATGAGTTATAAACTTATAAATATTTAAAGTTTTGATGTGCGGAGTAGTGGACCAACTTTTTGCAGGGTAACCGTGCAATCAACTCCGCTCATCTAAACTTTAAATACTTATAACTCAACTACTCGTAATTTTTTTTCGAAATCGAAAGTATCAAAATACCAAAATAATATTTTACTTCGGAAGATGGAAATTAAAACAGTATGTTGTCATTCAAAGAAGTAAAAATCTTAAACAATAATAAATTATAAGGATAGAAAATATTTAAAAATATAATTTTTAAAAAAACTACTTGAAACCATGTAAAAATTATATTTTCAAAAACATTAATACTTTTTTAAATAATGAGTGATGTCTTGTGTAAAACGGATCACTCAGTATTAATATACATTTTTAAATACTAATTCGTATAGAATGATATTATATTATTTTATAAAAAAAAAAATTTTAAAAAATGTTTTTAATTTAATAAATATAAAAATAATAATTCATCCCATATTTTAAAATTTTAAACTATAATATAGGTAGCCGCCCTACGTCCTAAATGGCTATATTCGGTATAGTATGAGTCTACTGCAGCAGATTTTATATTGTAATAGGATTATAAATTACGGTTAAATCCTTAATAGAAGATAATATAGTATTATAGTATGAAATAAATGTTTTAAAAAACTAATTTTACAATATTTTCTGTACTTATAATGATTAATTATATTGTGTATTATGTATATTACATTTCATATTATATTATATCGTAAGAAAAAAAAAACATATTTTTAAGTGGTTATTATGAATAAAAAAAAACTAAATAAGTGTAAAACTTTAAACTATATAATATATATTATATAATAGCATAATTAAACGTCCATAGGATATGTTTTTTTATCTGTTTAGAACCGCTAACGAGGGGGAACTGCGCGTTATTAGCACTGCTTTAATGCTTTTCCATACGGTAAGGTCTACCTACTCGATAGGTGGCAATTTACACGATTCGGCAATATAAAACATATTAAGTAAAATACAAAATATAATTTGACAAATTGTATTTGAGTGTGAAATTATATAATTACCAATGTAAATTACAGAGTATAGACAAATGTCTACAATGATATTTAACCACGCGTTGTATAAAAACATCAAATAAAATATAAAAGTCCGAGCATTTAGTGTTTTATAACTTATTATTTTAAAAGTATATAACTAGTGGTATAATGAAATAATTGAAAAGTCATCTAATTTTTGAATTACTATAACCAAGTGGCCCGGAATACTATTCCGTAGTTGCATAGTACCCATACTTATATACGTTTTACTTGGTATACATACACAACTACATTGAAATAAAAATATTATGAAGTTTCCAAAATACTATATAATTGGATGCTTATCATTGCTCAACTTATAAATAATATTATAGGTGGTAATAATAATATAATTTGAATTACAAACAGCGACTATATTATAACAGTCCATGAGTTTCCGCGAGAGTATTTCTCTGTAAGTTAAGGAAATAAAATAAACAAATACATATTAGGTATCTTTACGTCATATAAGTGCCTTGCTGCTTTATAATAATTAGTATTAACGTGCAGTTATAGATTTACGAACAATGAAAGTTGTTGAACAATTCACTGTGTATTGTTTATTCATTTAGGGTATTTGTACATGCAATATACTATTATGTACTAATAATAAAATAAAAAATAGTAAAATTATCAACTGTTTTCCCAACAGAGTGGGTACCGCCTAGCAAAATATTTCGTCTGTCATCTATCTACCGTGATTTGATATATTATAATACTGATAATGAAAATATAAACAATTTATACATTGATATACTATGGATATATTTTTAATATTGAAATAGCGTTTACGAGATGACTGTTACTCGAACGTATTAGGTGATATAGGCAACATGCTGTATTTCCGTAACATTTACTTATACATGTTCAATTATTATTATTCGTAGTTTAGAACTGTTCATTGGTAAAAACAAATTAGTCATTCCATATATTTTTTATTGCTTTGATTTTACGTTAAAAATATGCATACAATAAGATTATTAATATTATTTTTAAATTAAAATATTAGTAGCTTATTAATTAGGTATTTAAAAAATTACAGTATCACATAATATGGAACCTAACAAAGTAATACAGTGGCGCCGAGGTTCATTCCAAGATATATGTAGCAAAATTATAAATTTAATATAGACACTCACCACCAATTTTTTTTTCTATTGACCCGGAAAATCTTAGTGCTTATGAAGCAATCCACGGTGTTTTTTTACCTTGATTAAGTGACTAAGAAAAAAAGAACTTTAGCGTTATATAATCATAACTACGCGTATGTCATGACGCAGTTCATAATATAATCCAAATAAACACATTCTACCTGTACGAGAAAGCTTATTATTATGTACGTTTAACGACTTGGCAGATGGTAAGGCGAAATTTGCCTTCATATCCTCCTACCAGTCCTAAAAAATATTGTATAGCATAGGCAAAGGTATGATCGTTTAAAAATAGATTCAAATAATATTTACCCAATTCCGCCGCACTCCTTTCCCACATAGAAATTTCAAATTTATTGCAAGTCACTGAAAAACCAACAAACTTCCGAATAAAGTTTAAAAGTATATAATTTTATTTGAAATATAATATATTTTTACTCTTGCTAAGTTAATAATATTATTTATACACACATAGACGGTGATCGGAGGGGGGCTTGGCCCTCTTAAATAACCCGAATCGGTCAATGAATAACTAATACCTGTTTTTAGAAAAGTATAATGAAAGCGATATGACAGGTACAAAAATCTTTAATTTTACACATTTTAAAAATCTGTAACTTTTTTTTTTTATTTGTGGTGCAGCATCAAATTCTGGGTTATCAGATTATAAAATAATAAAATATTAGTAACCTATGTATAAACAATACAGTGGTTTCCTTAGATTAAGTTATACACGTAACTTTTTGAATAGTTAATGTTTCAAAAAAAACAACGATGAAGATCCCTCCTAAATATTATTTTCTTTAAATGTAATAACAGATGTTTTATTCTAAGATCACTTTTTAATGCGGCTTCTTTTGTTTTTCGTGAACGTGTTTTGCAGCTGAAAATGACAGGTGTTATAGCTTCCTCTTTATCACGGCGCCTGACACAAGTCACACGGTGGCAATTACACATACAAATAAGTAAATTCTATAGGCGTAATGTCGTGTATCAACTAATAGGTAATATAATTAATATTAACTATAACATATTATACAAATATAAGTACCTATACTTATTAGTTATCTTACTGTCTTTCTTTTCAAATGATAATATAGCTTACATAAATTATATGATATATTGATTGTCATACTTAAATTATAATGCACAGTAAACACGCAATAAAGTATATAACCATACAAGTATGTTGTATGTTTAATAATTCACTAATATTGTCGTTCATCGTAACCACTGATTTGATTGGTCATTAACTCGTACAAAAAAAAATATTGATATATTTGATATTTTAATCAGTGGCGTACACTCGTTTGGTGTGGGTGGGGGTATTCAAACCTCTCCCACCATGGTTTTAACATCATATAGTCAGCGAATATTACTACACAATAATAGTATACTCATAACATTTTAGATAATAATATAGTAAATTCATACAATCTGTGAATATTTATTTTTATAATAAATGTTTGTGATGACTGATGACCGATGGCCGAGTTATACGTTGACAGAAGTCATGGCATTACTGTTGCGTTATTATTTTTTATTCAATTAGAAGGTTCAGTTAGAAGAAACTACACCATTTTCGTTTTGTACGTCATCAGGGGTCACTTGAAATAATGGGATGAATAGTAAGTTAAAAAAAATATAAACAATTAAATTAAGGCGCTAACAGCTAATATAAGTGGAAGATTATCGTATCTGCGAGTGCGAAAGTGGGTCGCAATCCTTTTATGAATATGAATAAAGAAGTATATAAGATGTACAGAAATATAGTTAAACTAAAATATAAATTATTAATATAATATTTATAAAATTATTTAACGTAGCACTTTACCAAGGTAAATAATTTTAATTTTAATTTGGATTTTGTGCTGCAGCTTATAATATAATATCATAGTATAAGTATTTAGTTCTTATGAAAAAATAAATAATAAATGTAAAATTTTAGTAAAGACTGGTGTCGATGCCTACACTATGTCTATGTATAATGTACGATTGTAACTGTAATTCCAACGATGTTTTCTACAATTTTCTGAACAACTGAAAACTCAAACTAAAACTGAAAAACAATCGAGAAATTATATTCGTTTGAATTGAAACTGTGGTCGGTTTCCGATCTGTTAAGAGGACGAATTAAACTGTTACAAATTTACAATATATTTATTACTTATAATTATTTTACCATCATAATTGACTATTGTGATCAATTATCATATAATATATTATAGGTATCGTATATTAGTATATAATTATTAGTAGACGTGTTGGGTGGGAAATGGGAAGTAATAGAAATGTCCAACTTTAGTTATTATTTATAGTGTTTTCGCAAAATGTTATTAAATATTCTTTTTAACTCGTAAAAAATATACACTTTATAACAGTTTGCGATTATACTTTTTCTAAAAACACACATTTTTTCCTTGCAAGCTGGAAGCACATAACATAACAATATTGATGTGCTAGAACGTATCAATATTGAAATATCGTATAGGTATTCAATAGTCAATATACCTACTCAATCTACTTGCCTATTGACTATATTTATAGTATGTAATTAAATTAAAAACAATAATAATTCTCACGTTACCTTCACTCTTTGTACCATTAACATTATAATATTAATTCCTCGTATGTTATTCACATTCTCAACTATTAAAATGGTAATATAAAAATAAATAAATCATCTAGTGAGAAGGAAAATATTAATTGTGAACGTTTTCATTGTGTCTGTTCTTACATTTCAAGTTTGAATACATTTTAAGCAGTTGGTTACATTATTTAATTTGTGAACAGTATAGGTACGAATACAATATTATATTATTAAAATACGATCGATCTCTAGTTGCTTAATCGTTTAGATATTATAATTAATAATATTAATTATTATAGATAATCTTTTATCGTTTTTATAGTTTATCTTGTTTTATATTCTCATATAGATGTATAATTTTATATTTTTAACCACACTATATCTACATGGTAGTACTTATATCAAATTATCAAGTTCTTAAAATGTTTTGTTAAATTCTTTGGAACTAAGCCATTTTCAAACACAAAAACTTCAACTAGTATTTTTTCATGCGTATTAAACAATTTACATCTACGATGTAGCCATGTAGGTACCCACATTATAATATATTAATATAATAATGTGCTTTACCACAAATGATGAAAAAATATTATTAATAATATTAAATAAAAATGTATGATGAGTTTAACGTAGTGTAATTTATTTTTATCTAGCATTACTTATATCAGTTATATCAATAGCTTATTTGTATTGTAATTATTTTGGACATACCTAACTATTAACTTTGATTTATACAAATTAAAATTAATTTAAACTATTAACTTATTTATAAAAAATATTTTTAGGTTTAAAATTCTAAATGTGTTCATCAAAATATATCTTACTCAATTATAACTTTATAACCATTTTATTTAGGTATAATCGGTATATATTGTACATACTATATTATAATAAACACCTAATAGTATGAATATCAATGGAAATTACCATTTCTTTATAAATTAGGTAGGTACCTATGTATAGGTACTTGGTAGGTAATTAGTTATGGGAATTATTTGACTTTGAATTTAAATCGAAAAATATATGTAAATTAGGAAGGACGAAGGTATACATTCTTATCACTGATAAGTGATAACTATTATATTTATGTAAATAAGTGGTCTTGCGAGTTGAGTGAATTGATAGTAATTAATTTATCAATTAAAAATACAATTTTTGTAATACATAAAATAGCAGGTATAAATATTACATTTATAATGTATATAATATAGTGTAAATATGTGTGTAATTTAATATTTATTATTACTATTAAGTGTTAACGTTTTTGTCATTTGTTATTTGTATAATGTTTTTTGATAACGAATTTAATACATACCTATCTTACAAACTATAAAATATGTATAGACGGATAGTATACAATAATAATTAATGTTGAGAAATGTTTTTTGCACATTTATTCTTAGTATAGGTACCTACCTATATTATTATACTTGTTATCATTCATTTGTTTGTAAGACTATGAATAAAAATACCAACCATCAAACAAAAAAATCGTATTAATAAATAAGTGGATACACTAATACACGATTCATTAAAATGGGTACCTACCTACTTAGAGCACTTGTTAAGTAATCTAAGCATTTTATTATATGATTAATCATTATAACAACAGAAAAATACTAAACAATAAAAGATTTTTTTTAAATAGAATTTTCTAAGAAAATAAATGTATACTTAATGTGTGACAATATTTTAGCGTTATAGATGTTAGACTTATATAGCTACTGCACATTGTGTTCGCCGTGCATATATACCTTTGGGCTATAGACATAAAGTTCCTATATACCTACAGAAATTAAGTAAACATGTAATAACCTTTGTTTTAGCAGTATCGATTTTAATTTTATTCATAGGTATAATAACTAACAATAGTCATTTAATAAATGATTTTTTTTTAAATTGATAAGAATAAAAGTTCTTACTTATTAGGTACATATGTAGGTAGTTAGTTAATTACATCCATCAGTTATATTTCTGTTACATTCTGTATATAATTTTATACTATCTTGTTTTAAATAAATTGTTGATTGACTATATTTTGACTTATAAAAAATTGAAAAAAAAACAATCAGTTGGAGGATTAATAAGACGTACCTACCTACCTATAATTTATTTTGATTTATCAATAATGTGCTGGATTTATAAATTGATTACATTTTATTCATAGTAATTATGTACATAAACAGTGAATAGTAAATACCTATTATTCGATAAGCAATACAATTTTCAATATGAATTTTTCAACACAGAGAAAAATATTAATAGCTGTTGTTATACACATACTATAATAAGCGGCGTTGAACGGAAGCAATTTTATTTTGGCTATTATATTTATCGTTCCAATGTTTCACACTCCGAAAACTACTAAAGTACTGAATAATTTATATTTTCCACAGTAATTTACCCATGATAATTAGTAATTGTAAAAGTATATGTACCTGCAGTTCTTATATAAATGTTTACTACGTATCTTCTTTAATAATCGAATTAAAAAATTTTCTAGAAAAAATCTATTTCAGTTTGAATAGTTTAGATCGTTATTAGGATAAAACTATACGAAATCATATTTTTTATGTAGATACATCCAATGACTAATCTCAATGATTCCATGACCAAATTAATGTAATTTAAAAGTTTTTCAAGAATTTGTTTGAATTATTAATTTAATTATTTTTTAATCCAAAGTGTTTGTTACCTATTACAAATAATGTGTTAACAATAATTTTAAATATAGGCACTACAATTACTATGATTGGTGGCGGTCGCACTGATCTATTCATAGTCATATACATATAATATGTTACGGGTAAAGTAGAAAGTCGGATATTGTATCACAATGTCCGATTTTCTAGGACAAAGTAAGAAACCGTTTACATTGTCAGAGAATTGTAGACAGACAGACAGTGCCAAATTACATTTGGGCATTGTCGATTAAATATTGAAAACCAAGCAAAACATCTTAATGAACATAAAATTACTTGAAAATAGATGCCTCAAACATTAGTCACCTAACTATTCATTTTAAATATATAATCCGTTGAATCATTGTTAGATACCTAGTACCTCCTACTATTGAAGGACTTTTATGATTATCTAAAGGTGGTTCTATATACAAATAAAATTAATATTGTTTACTATTACCTATATTAAATTATAGTTATTTTAATTAATTCATAATACAACGTAATGTTACATAATAGTATACATGCAAGTATATTTAATTTGTTCTTACATTAGATAGGTATCTCTCAAGTTGTGGTATCCAACAAATAAAGTATGTATATAGCTGTAGGTACTTGTTACGTCGTATGAATACCATTTGAAGTGTGCGCTGTACACTATAATATTTAATTCACTTTGCCCACTTGAATCTGGACAGGCCCGTAATTTTTGCACGGGATCTCTCGTACAATACTCGGTTAATGTAAGAATAATTAGATTATTAAAATGATCATTCTTACATTTCCCAAAATGTTCGGGAATTGTAATACAATACCAGAATTTCCTATTTTGCCTGTAACATTTAGGTATACACAGGTATACCAGCATAAGCGCAACTAGGGTTAAAATTTTTGGGGGGGGGGGCTAACAAAACTATTTATTAAAAATAACCTATAGGAGGCTTATATCTAAATCAATAGGGAATATTTTTTTTTTTGGGGGGGGGGGGGCTAAGCCCCTTCTAGCCCCCCTAGTTGCGCCAATGTATACCAGCCGTGGAAGTGTGGAACGCTCAAGTTTTTACCAATACCTATATAAGCATACATTGTCCATGACGACCAGTGTTGATAAAATTGCAAATTAGAATGAAGTGCATAAATGCATTGAAATAGAGATAACTATATAAATTATATATTAAGTCAAGAATTCGTAATTTGTAATGTGGTTAGTAGGTAGTCCCCTATTATTGAGGTTAATGGATATTATAAAGAACGTTGTTGTCAATTGTCATATTATAATAATATTATGCATTATTGTTAACTTCGTAATCTATAATGGTAGCCGGGGAAAATAAACCAAGGATATAAAAACCCAGTCTCTTGGTCAATATTGGATCATTGAACTACATTTTTAATTAGAAAATTAAAACTAATGTCAATCGCGATTTGTTAGCTATTTGTGGAACTTACTCGTGAGTTTAAGAAAATATTAATAATAATATAATATACAAAGTCTTAAATGTTTTAATTTACCAATAAGTGTTAATTTTAATTTTTGAATTATTTTTTAGTCTTATCGTGGGTCACGGATGAAAAGAAAAGGAAATTTAAATTTCAAAAATGGTATGTAATAAAAATATATAAAATTCATTGATGAGTACCTCAAATATGTATAAATATTAAATATAGGTACCTATACATAATATTTATTTTGATATATTATATTACTTATATATATTGCGTAAGAACCTTTATATCTAAATCTATTAATACCTTTTAACTATTAATAGGTAATACATTTTGTGATTCTGAGGGTTTGGTCTTACAAATGCCAAGTACTTGCTGCATGTATATTTTGTGCGCTGCATGTTAGTCTAAAGTTTTCGAAATTAAATACTTGAGACTAGAGGCGTCCTATAAACTCAGTCATAAAGATATCTATTATCTACCCAATGAAAAAAAAACCATAGAACTCTGCTCGATAAATTTTTCCTCTACAAGGAAAATCTTTGAATCCTAATATATGTTTTTATTAATATAAGTAACGATGACAACGAAACCCTTTCGAAAAATCGGTCAGAAATATAATATTTTCATCGTGCCCAAAATCATATTATATAAAACATTTATTTTAAAATAGTTAATTTTCGGTACTCAAAAATTTAAACGTACCAAATTATTAAATGTTTTGTGCCTACGTGTTTATACAATTATACATATGAAGCCACATAGGTTTAAAGTAATATAGATATACTATGAATATACAATATTTCTCTTGCTTTCGTATTTCCAGGAATATAAAAAAAAACTATTCAAATCCACTTTTTAATTTTTACATAATATATGCGCCATATTGCTGTGTTCTATAGCATAGTGCAGCAGTATAGGTTCGTCCTGTAGGTGGGTATGTCCTATGATGTGCATAGGAATGCATGTTAATTCTTTTCAGTTTTCGTTGACTCTAAAATTTAAATGGATTCTCTTCATTCACCACTATTTCTATACACCTATACTATGACTACATAATATATTATAGGTAGGTTCACGCGCATGTTACGAAATATTTCGGGTTATACAAAACCGGGTTTGAACCTACCGGGCACCGGTTTCTATTTCTTGATCTTGAAACTTAACATATTTTATTTTAATGCTGGAGAATAATATTATAATATATTATTATTATTCTTATTATTATATACCTACTACCTACAACTACGTTATATATCCAGCAGATTTCAACGATCAACTTCACTCTACAGACAATAGACTTTAAGCAGCGAGTGCTTCCCAAACGGCCGTTAAATATACCAAAATAACAGTTTGGTCTAGGCATGCACTTGTATTATTTTAAAGACATTTTGTACCTACTACAGTTTCTAATAATGATAAATGTGATTTTTTTTCTGTTAAATTATACAATGTTACTATCATTAATTTCCATTAAGTACTTACCTATATTATATTACATAATAAAATCAATTAAAAATGAGTTTTCGAAATCACAATGTGCATAATATGATGATAATAATTAATAAATAATAAAATACATAACATATTATACTACACTATATGTATGTAGTGGCGTATCGCTATATCGGTGTTTATATTATATTATTATATTTATAGTACTGTGCAACATTATCCCACCAGTCGCCAGGTAATAAGTGTCATTTTACGTGTTATCTCCCAGTATAATTACATTTTTTTAAACTCATACCTATCTAATTTTTTTTTATTCATCAATGGCTCTTAAAAAAATGGTTATTAGCTGTAAAGTATATAGGTAATGCATCTACATATTATTTACAGTTATTATTATTAATTCGATTGATTTAAAATTTCTAATTATTAATTTCTAAATGAGTTTGATCGGGAATATTGTTTTATTTTCTTTGTGTTTCGTTAAACTGCAGTCGACAATTTGACATTCGGTTACCGAGTTACAGATACATTTTTAAAATTTCTTTTGGTAGCTACACGAAAAATGATTCTGAGCGTAGCGTATATAAACTATAAAGCTTTATTTATTTCACAAAGTCAATCTCGATATACCTACCGAAGGACTGTGTTTATAGGTTCGTGGTAAATTAATGGCAATATTTTTAAAATTATGTCATTGTGTAAAAAAAAAGATAATTTAAGTAATAGTTGAATTTTTCAAATTTTTACGATTAATATTTTTAGAATTATAACATAAACTGTTTAAGGATAAATGGTTGTTATATGTTTTGAATATCCTGCAATTTCATAAAAATTAGAACATCCAAACGCTCATAATTAATAAAAAATGAATGCGACTTATATGTATACTGTCTAAACTTTCTTTTAAATTCTAATAAGCAGAACGTATTATGAGTATTGAATAGTTTTTTTATTAAATTGTCAAGTCGTACTAGTCAAAATATTATAGCTATGAATTGGAACTACAAAATAATGAGCACATTTTTACGATTTTTACGTCTTTTGGCATAATTCTGACATAAAATGCTCGTGAATACTTGAAATGCAGGGCCGACTCAAGCGAAAATAGTGAACTAGGCTAAATCAAATTTTGTCACCCCAGAAATAATAATATTTTCACAGTTTTGTAAATGCCACCTCTCAATAAAGTTCCAGCCTAAGCGTGGGCCTATGTCGCTTACCCCTTGAGCCGGGGCTGTTAATATGTATTTATTTTCAACTTATTTTTTAATTCCAATAAAAACAGAGCATTACATTTTCAATCTTTTTGACAGAGCTTAAATTTTTTTTATCAATAGACCATATTTATGAAAAAAGAGTAAGTAGGTACCATTAAAGAAAGTGGAAAATTTCAAATGTCTATAAATACGCGTAGGTAGCTAAAAAAGAACCAAAATATTTTGAAAATTATACCATGTCTAAACTCTAGAGAATGCCATTATAATATTTGACGAAAGTTTTAAGTACCTATATCTACAATATTATTCGTTTTTATTTACAACTAAATAAGTCAAATGAAAAAATCAATTTAATGAAAAAATTGTTGTTTTGTAAATATTTCACTTTTCTATTAGTTTTTTTTAAATATTTTATTAATAATAGAGGGATTTTTTACTTTTGACCTTAAGTACAAACAGAATGCAGAAACAACATCCAAAGTTAATGATTGAAGTATTTATTTTATTAGGTGCCTATACAAATAAAAAACACGCATTTTTTAACAATTTGTTAAACTAAAACTCTCAAGGGCTAAAAGGAAATTATTAGGTATTACCATGATAGTTGATCAGACTTATATGTGGGTACTATTGACTTACATGTAAGTCTTAATGAGTTGTATGTTAATACAAATGACGTATCTAATGTTTTTTTTTGTATTAAAAATTTAAAAAAAAAAACATACAATTTGATTGTTATTTTTTGCTATCATAATATACTATCATAGGTAGAATTATTAAAAATTACAATATTAACTATACAGGTAAACTACACTACATTACTACTACAGACATACAATCTGTCTTCTGCAGTGCACCGTGGTAGGTTATATATTTTGTTCCTAAAACCTGTTGAGTAAAAAAATGTGAATCTCTCACAACTATTTTCTAAGACGTTATCTAGATAAAAAATATATTATTATAGTCGTCCTGGACCACGATTAATGTTCTATTATAGTGAGCGATTCGATCGTGTGTGGGGACTGGGGAATGTGCACAAGATCAGATTGACGACCGCTAGATAGAGCGACCACGACGGCGGTCCGAACTTTAGATAATTTTCAAAATAAAATCTAATTTACAATAATATTATATATTTTTATCACATAATAATATGTTCGCAACAATAATAATAATATAAAATATAATAGAAGTCGTCGTTATGGTCCGAGCGAAAGAGGAAGGGCCGTCTCGCTTTTGTCCGTTCATTTCCTGTCGCTGCGGCGCGGCGAGCTCTGCCCGTCTCGCGTCGCGGTTGGTCGATCGTCGTCGCGACCTTGGCTCCTATCACCACCCCGCCATCCCCGCCGGCCACCACCGACAGCACAACAACAACAATAAGCAATAACACAGCAGTCTGCAGCAGCCGCGCCGTGTGTACCATCCGCCGATGCACCGCCACTGATTGTACTCCTTTCGCCTAATTCCGTCGTTCGCGTATTAAGACGTATAATATTCTGTCGTGACCGTCCGGTAATATATTGTACGCGGACCGATAACCACGGTTGTCGCGGTAAAGTACATCATAAAATCCAATTATCCACCCGGAGCCGACCGGGAAAGACGCGCTCGCGCCCGAAGAACCTTTTAGTGTCCGAAACGCCTTCAAGCGAAAACAACAATATTGTTAAGGACATGGGAATCGCCTGTGGCGGACGTGCCGGCAGCGACGACAAATCGCCCGCCTAATCGGCGGACGAGTGCTGCGCGGCGAGCTGATAACCCGGTCATTGGTAATAATAATAATAATAAGTAATAAGTAGGCAGGTATAATAATAATAATATTATAATTAGCCGGCTTAATCATCATCGGCCGGACGCGAAGTGCGAATAGGTAGGTCGTAGGTGCAAGACAAAAACCGACTAGGCAGTAATAAATAGTAATATTAATAACTACTCTAATTACTATCTACACTTATGCTCATTTATGTAAATATTGCGTATTGTCGTATCGAGTAGTAAACACGGTGTTTAGGAGAGATACCTATACAACTGCTGCGAAATATATATATAATATGTAGGTATATATAGGTACACAGAGAGAGAGAAGAGAGTGGCATGTGTGAGAGTCTATTAGAGACGATTATAAATCATTTATTTGCGTTTTAGATTAATGTTGCTGCTCTTCTCATGTTTATTATTATTGGGTACTTTTTTTTTTTCAGGTGAAGTGAGCTGATAAAAATAAAAAACAACTCGACAACCTATTCTCTGTTGTTGAGATTGCTGTGCGGTGTCAGAAGCATTCATAGCAGTCTTGGACATCCACCTCCCCGTCCAACACACACTTACACGTGGATTTTATTTTAATTTAAAACTGCACATATCAAAGTTGTAACGTTATGAGTGCATATCACATGAATACCGCTCCCGTTGTATACAACGTCCAGAACTCTACGCTGTTTGGTCACGGATTGTTTGGCGATTGTTACTCAAATATCATGGAAACGGCTGCAACAATGTTCCTGTCCACCCAGTATCAGCCGATCCTTATGTCCGTGATTGGGTCCATTGTCGTGGGCCTCAGCGGACTTTTCCCTCTGCTCATATTGCCAGTCAATGACTCAATTTCTCTAAAAACTGGTCGTAAGTATTCATATTCTATGATAAAAACTTATTTTCTATTAATTCATAGTGAAACGACCGAGGAAATGACTGTTATGAAATCATTACTAACTAGGTTTCTAATCAAACTGAATAGTTTCTGTTTTAATCAATGTTTTCGTTCTAAACTAGATAGTGATGTTTAGTTGTTCTCATTGACATAATATAATATTAACTGTTATCTCAAAAGTAATAATAAGATAAAGGTGCTTTTAGTTTACCAATATAATTTTGTAATAAATGCTTGAATAGGTATAATTAATTTAAATAATTTATAATTAGTATACCCTACTCTACTGGTGGTGTGCACTCAACAGTATAACAATAAACTAACTTGGTGGTTAGGTTTTAGATATTAGCAAAAACGGGAAAATAATTATACTTGAAAGAATATAGTACTTAGTTACCTAATAATAATTATTTTATCTTTTTATTTACGTAGATTTGGTATGGCTGTTTGATTTATTGAATTTCTGACACATATTATAATATTCACATGCGCAAATACTAATCCAAATTACTATTTGAATGTTCATTGTTCAAGTTGTGCTATTTTTCTATAGGTAAATTGTTATGTTTTCTAGGCCAGTCTTTGTCTACCAGTATTGTACAATAATTATTGTGCTATACATATAAAAAATAAAAATGATACATTATTTCAAACAATTTATTAGTTATTTCACTTCATATAATATGTATACAATTTCTATTACTTGCTATATTCTTATATTATAGTGGTTTATACATTTGGTTCAAAATAAATTGTTAATACAATTTGCAACATAGTTCTGTGAGAAGTAGAATATTGTATTTTAACAACTAATGACCATATACCCAATTATGATTTTTTTTTAAATATTTATAAAAAGTCATCTTATTACAAATGAAATATTAGATACATTTTATATAAATTAAGTTAGGTATATTTTTGATGCTGTTCTTACAAATCAGAATACAAATATTGTTTCAACAAAGAAATCTATAATGGCCTTACAACCTTACAAATAAACTTAGCATAAATGTCCAAGATCCTCTAGTTGGCCTTGAAGATGATTGACAGTTGTGCATGTCTACAGATTAGATACACTTTCGATTAAATACATCCTGTTTGAGGTATAGACTTTTAGCAAATTAATTGTTCATTATTATTAATAAACATCATATTCAATAGACACTTTCACGTTGATTATGTTATAAAATATTGTGTACCTACAAATTCAGTAAAAAACTTATTAGTTGTGGTAGTAACACAAATGAACAATTTTGGCATTGAATAACTAAATAATATTAGTCAATAATGTGTGCATCCAGCCATACAATTAACGTAGTGGTTTTGAGTAAGTGAGGAAAGAATTGAAACCTAGTTGAATCTATGTCTATGCGAGTAACTGTGTTGTAATCTATTTTATGGTGCATTGTACTTAATTACATGATAATGTCAGTAGCAATCATCAAACTAGCTTTAAGAAAAAAATCAACTAGTTCATGCGTATATTAATTACTTAGACAGCTGTATTTAAAATATTTGCAGAATACATGTGCATTGTTTCATGTTTTATATTAAAAGTATGTTTGAGTTTTAACAAGGTACACAAACTCTTAGTCTAGAAAATATACAGTAATGTACTACTATATAAGTATATATTTAATTTTTTTTTGCTTAAAATTTGTTGATTTGTTATAATAAATAATAAATATTATAACTTATAAGTGGAGCGCTTTTGCATATTTTGGTATATCCTAAAAATTTGACACTTCAATATTATCGCAGAATTGTCAGGTCGCCAGACTGTTTTTATGTTCATATTTTTATTAAAAAATTATATATTTAAAATTTTCATTTAAACCATATTTTGATGTTCATTTATCTATAAAAACCTAATTTTTCTAATTTTAGAGAATATTTTAGAGCATATAGGTATTATTAGCAATTAGCACCATTCACCATCTTTTTGGGAGCATAAAAATCATGATTCTACTTATGAGGATAAATTGCTAAATAAATACAATACTAAATAGGATTAAATAATACAATATAAGTCTAATATTATTTTATGGTTTTATATAAAGTTAGAATACATTTATTTAGTCTTAACATTTTGTTTGAATAGATTGTTATTTTTCTTTTCATAAAACCCCTGCATTAACTTAATACTAGTGAACTATTTATGCAATTTACGCTGTCTACATTTTTACAAGGTTATTCAAATAACAAGATAATTTTTCTAATTTTTGACTATTGCAAATATCTGGCATGTTTCAACTATTGAAATCAACTTTTGGATTCATAATTAGGTGCTATTCAAACTATTAACTATTATAATTTCCACATTAAATATTGCCTTTATTGACGCAAGTACTAACTAGTAAATTTAGTAGATTACAGCTGTAATTGAACATGTGTTACAGTTTGTGTTTATTAAAAGGTAATTAATTAAAAATAAAATTATAAAATATTTTTACACGTGTTATAGTTGGTACTTACATCATACTATACTGATTTTATTTCATTGTCTTTCTGAGTTTCATTTTATATGGCTGTGATCAAAAGACATTCATTAATCATATATATTATTAGAATATGTATCCTAAAGAGTTTGTTTGTTTGAATTATAATTATTGGCATACTGGTTTTTATTTCGAAAGTTTTAACATGGGGCTTTAATAATAGTTTTTAATGACTCATTTATTTATACAATTATTATAATTTAATATTTATTAGTAAACAAATAAAGAAATAACAATAGGATTTTTTTTAATTTTATTGGCTGCGGCTATTTTTTATTTGTTAATTAATATCATTGATTATAAATACTATGGATTACTCATTGCCGGCAACCGGGTAAAATTCTCTACATGTTTGCCACTATAAACCGCTGCAGTCAGGGGCTGTATGGTTAGAGTGGCAGGTGAGCGATTTGAAACCCCGCCCAAAAATTTGGACTGCTTGAATAAATTTGGGCCAATAACTTATAAATATTTTATTATTAGCCCAAAATTGGGCCAAATTTTCTGTTTCTCCGGGGCCAATTTTTATTCTAAGTCCGCCCCTGGCTGTGGTCAGATATAATTACCTGTTATATTTATAATCAATGATAATATCTTTGGGTTTCATAAATTTCCATAACTTAATACAGTCGAATCCACTTTTGGGACACATCAGGCGGTGACCTATTTGTCCCCATTATCCGACTGTCCCGATAAACCGAATAATTTTACATACAATAAATTCATTCGAGACTGTCATTAATGTCCCCATTAAGCAGGTATCCCCTTTAAGTGGATTTTACTGTATTTATTACTGAGGTTACATTAAAATATCAATGATACATAAGTAGTTATTATAGAAATATGATAATTAAATAGATAAAGCTGCATTCAACTGTTTCATACAAATAGAACAATTAATAAAAGTTAAATTTTTAGTTAAAATGTTAGGTTTTGAATTTTTGTTGAAATGTATTAAAAAATAAATACATTTATAATTATTTTAAAATTTAAATTAGAATATACCTACATGAATAATGAAACTTTTTTTAGCTGGCAGTAAACATTTACGTCTGTTATTGAGTTTTTCCGTTGGTGGTATGCTGGGTGATGTATTTTTACACGTTTTACCTGAAGTGTGGATTTCTTCTAAAGGTATGTTTCATAATAAATATCTGCTATTGGTATCTGATAATCACATTTTATTTGTTTATTTTTCATAGATAGACATAAAGACTGGATACGGGATGGCTGGTGGGTTCTGGCTGGTTTATTAGTATTCATTATAGTTGAAAAATTGTTTTCATTGTCAGATAATGAAGACACTGATGAAGCCATTCATAAAAAAGTGTCTACTGACATAAACTCAGTCAATAACAACCATAAGGATCTAGGGAAAATAACTAAATGTATTGATGTGGTGACCAAAGGAAAAAATCACATTCAAGTGAGTTATAATTAGTATTTATGTTGAATCAACATCCCAAGACAAAAATATAATCATTTGATGTATTTTTTTTTTTTAGATAAGTGGTTATTTAAACTTGTTAGCCAATTGCATCGACAATTTCACTCATGGTTTGGCATTAGGAGGAAGTTTCCTCATATCCCCAAGAGTTGGTATGTTCACCACATTGGCAATATTAGGTAATGCGAAAAATATTTATTATCTAACAGTCTTATCAATAATTATTGAATAGAATTGATATAAAAATGTTCTTTGTTTTTTCTCTATAGTTCACGAGATTCCGCATGAAGTTGGTGATTTTGCTATTCTTTTGAAGTCTGGGTTTAGTCGTTGGCAAGCTGCATGTGCTCAAGTATATACTGCTTCTGCTGGCATATTTGGAGCCCTTACGGCCATATACTGTAGTGGAGTTTCTGATGATGTTGGTAAGTAAATCGGATTTTTCTTGTTATAATTTAACTTAAAAATGTTAGGTAGTGTCCGTTAGATATTTTTTTAAACTAATATATGTAACTATATATGTTACAAAATAATTCATATTTGTGAAAAGTAAACTTTGGATTATCCTGTATCCTTATACAAGCTAATTATGGGCAGCCTCATGGTTCTATGGAAAAAAATTTGATTGTTAAACAAACAAAATATTTATGTATACTGCATTACTAAGAAAATGTCCCAAGATTTAAATTATAAGCTTTGTAGGTACTATTGTAATAAAATAACTACTCTTATCTCTATGCCTACTCTAAACAATTTTTTTAGTCTGACACTTTGTACTTGGATTCTTACATTATATTGCACTATTATATAAACTAGAATTATACTCCTCTTCGTGAGAGAACACAACTGCTTTACGTAACCGAATGATTCACTCGAGCAGCCACAAGGCCAATTTTCCACCTCCAAGCGGTCACTAGTCACTGTACAATATGTCACGACTAACTAGTGGCCGCCGCGGTGTGCTTTAGACTGGTTTTCAGCGGAAAATGTGCGGACTGAACATAATTTGGTCAACGAGCGGTTGCATTCTCTCGTGACACAGAGTATAATGTTAATGGAAAAATATCTATTTACTACTTGAATTCATGATTGACAAAGCTTTTTTTATTGTACTAATTGTATTATAAATGATTAGAACTTAAGAATGACGAATACTTTATTTTTCAGAGGCAAAGACATCTTGGATTATGCCGTTTACAGCTGGCGGTTTTCTTCACATTTCTTTGGTTACAGTGTTGCCCGAGCTTCTACTCGAAGAGAACCCAAGAGAATCAATCAAACAGTTTACGTTGATAGTTGCTGGAATAACAGTTATGTTTGTCATGTCTCATCTGTTCGAATGATAAACCATACATTTTTTCCTTGTCCCTTTCTCCCACCATGTATCCCATTTACAAAAGACTATAATTTAATATTATTATTATTATTATTTGACATTTTTACTGTATAATCACATTATTGTACCACCTACTACTTGTTTAGTCAATTTAAGTTAGTTATGTACTGTATTTGTATTGTTCATAAAATACTACAGATTTCTGAACCAAGTTCTTTATAATGTTACCATAAGACACAGGCCAGCATTACTATTTATATTAAAAAAATCACATCTTCAGAAATTAATTGGTTTTATTTATGGCTGTGCATTGTTGATTTTTTTTTGTTGTCAATACTGCATTGTTTTGATATATTTTTTTTTAAGTTTAACACAATTTATTTTCATTACCAAGCCATATTATATTTAAGTTATTTATGTAAATATTTATATGTTATCAAAAATTATGTACAACTAACATTAACTATTTAATTTTACTACTTAAAAATGTATTCTGTCGATTTCTTGCTTTAAGAACAAAAAAGATTTGTATTTATTTTTGTAAATATATATATATTTATATGTATATGCCACGTTAAACAAAAGTTTTATAAAAAATATTACGAACTATCATCATCATCAGAATCTGTTTCTTCTTCTGCGTCTTTTAACCAATCAATTAGTTTGTTTGCTTTTTCTCTTATGGTTTTTGCAAACTGAGTGTCCTCTTCTTTTTCATGCCACTTGAGAATTGACTCTTCGCTCAGTATGTTCATGTTATATAGATGATGTATTACCTTGACTATAACTGTGTTGAGCAGCTCCTCACCTTTGGCAATGTCTTCGATTGCAGACAGACAGTCTTCACACGAATCCGTAGATTTGATGTAATTTCTCAGTACTGGCAGAAAGTAGTCTAATTTAGACTGCAGTTGTGTATAATACCGTACTTGGTTCAGAGCCTCAAGCTCAGCTTTGCTGTTCAGCGTCAACATCGCTCGAATTACTTGAAAGTTTGCTTCTCTATAATTGATATTGTAGGCGTATCGCGATGAATTAATTTCTAATATTAGATTATCGCAGTGTACGTGATCTTCAAAACCTCTGATCAACGAATCCACAACTTCAGAGTAGAACATGCACGTGTCATCGGGTATGGACGCTGCCACTGATGCCGTGTCATCGTCCGACGAAGAGCAACTATTAATTGACCAAGTCCTCTTGCGAAACGTCAGGCCTTTCACATCTTGATCGTCTTCCGAATCAGAATCATCTTCAGCGTTGTACGCATAAGCTTTAGCACTTAACTTTTTGGACTTGTTAGTTGAGTCGGAACTGAGTATTCGTAACTGCTTCATATCTATGTTCGGTTCGATCACGACTCCACTTCCAAGAATACAGCTGTCCGTGATGTGGCTGTTCTCTTTGATCATACTGTTATCTCCAACGACTGAAAACCGTATGACTGATCTGTCCTTGATGGTGACGCCATTAAAAATATAAGAGTTTTCTATTGTGACATTATTGCCGATTGTACAATTTTTGCCAATGACCGTGTTGGATATGCGTGTGCCGCTACCAAATTTCGAGTCAGATCCCACGACCGTGTCGTTACCCAAATTACAGGTCAGGGCCAGCTTCAAGTTCTCGCCTATGTAGACGTTTCCGTACCTGAGGCTGTATTTGTCAACCACTTCCGGAACCTGGGGGTATGTCCACCGGTGCAACACGTCCCGGGTGACCCGCTGGTACGACGGCCAGTCGAACACCTCGCCAGCGTACCCATCTCCGTCCACCACATGGGCGTAGAGCGTGCTGTTCAATATCTCCTCGTTGATGAGCAACCCCTTGACGAAGTCGTCCTTGGTCTGGAAGTCAAAGTTGTCGGCGAACAGCGGCGGCACGGCCGTCGAACAGATGACAACGTTCGTGTCGACCAGGTCTCGCCTGATGTCCACCGTGCTGTCGAGCACCAGCTCCAGTGGCAGGCTGATCTTACCTCGGGCCCTGTTGTGAAACAGCACCCTGCCCGTGTCGGCGGCCAACACGATCGTCTGGTCCCCGACCGAGGCGGCGTTCGGGTCACCGGACCGTTGGTAGATAATGGTCATGACGGCGCCCCTGTCACCACTTTGCCGCAGGGTCTTGAAACGCTTGACGAGCGGCAACAGAGGCAGTTGGCCCACGACGTTGCCCCACAGCAGCACAAAGTCGTTTCGTATAAGCGCACATGAGTCCAAGTGCCGGAGCACGTCCCCAAACGACCGGCAGGTGTCCGATGTGGTGTAGACGACGTTCAGCCGACGGGCGCCGGTCGCGAGCTGTACGGAATCTTTGATGCGGTCTACGCTTCCACTGGAGCAGAACACGACAACGTCCACGATACCCGAAGACTCGAGCATGTCGAGCGTGTAGTGGAGCAGCGGCCGGTTGACGAGCGGCATCAGGCACGCGCTGTCCCCGTCGGCGGCCGGCCAGAAGTTCTTGTGGAAGAAGCTGGCCACCACCACGGCCTGCAGCACGTCCTGCTTTTGCACCTTGTTGGTGCTCATGGCGGACGAGCGACCAGGTTATGCTTGCTGCTCAGGAATTCCGGATGAAGACGTTGACGGAGTGGGTAAGGTCGACGAAGTATCCAGAGTCCAGACTTGGACTTCAGAGAGCTTCAGCGTTCGTCTCGCTGCGTACTAATTAATTTTTTTGGGCACTTTGACGCAATACGCTGATAACGCGCTAGACTACAAAAAATAATACTGTGGCGCGATAGATAATAGATAATATTATATGAATATTTCTTATCTATGGTGATAACACGTACAAGACGTAAATACCACAGAATATCATAAACCAATAAACCTATTTAAAAAACCCATAAAAAATAAATAGTTTATAGGTCTATGGTAAATACGGTTCCACCTAATAGCCGCGTTTTCGATTTGACAGAATAGTGAAAATATAGTGCACTGAAATTCCACTAGTACTACGCGCGTGTCGCACTAGTCTAATGCTATAAAATGTTCTATAAATCGAATAAGAAAAAAACATTATTATCAGATATAAATAATAAATAGTATAATTATAAATTTAACTATAATATGATAAATAGGAAATTAGATGATAATTCTGAAAAACTGTTCATATTTATAAAATCCACCCATTGCAGTATAATTACACTGACAAAATAGGCGGTGCAGAGTTGCAGAAAGTGCGCACGATTATTGCCAGTGCAATAAATTGAATACAAAACATTGCACCAGACTGGTGACACCAGTTCACAGAATATTGGCTAAATCGAATACGCTATCAACTTACGTCTGTGATCTGTCCATGTCTGCCCGACGACCCACTATACCCCAGTACTTTAATACTTTATGGAACTGAATGAACTGATAAATATATGTAGGTACGTATTACTACGTAACATAAAGTTTTTACCTTATTCATTGATTATTATAATTAATAATGACCATAATACCATATTATAAAGTAAGTATAAGGTATATGGTACGTAATAGCATGAACTAGCTGATGTACTAAGGTATATTATATTATCGTATTACTATTTTAGTTCGTAAATGCTAGACTCCGCAGACTTCTTATTAAAATATGATTAAAAACTGTGGCCCCCAAGCGGCCCAAGCCACCTCTAATTGCGCCTATGGTGTAGTGTAATTTTATCTTAATTATCGTTTTACGATGTAACTACATAGATCCATGGCCTCGTAAGTTCATACCCTAAAAAATACATAAATTAGCTACTATGCATGAATTAATGCACTAAACATTGAACAAATATGCACTAACAAATTTAGAATTAATAAGCATTTTATATGCACTAACATTTTTAATTTATGCACTCAAAATATGTGCATAATGTAAAAAAATATTTTCTCACCGACACTTGGTTATCGGTTGAAAAAAATCTGCACCAAATTCCGGTACAAAATGTTTCAAACGGCCACAGCAACCGTTTATTTTTCTTTCAGCAATGAGGATGACCCGCACGTGTGGTCACAGTGTGTTCTCAAAATAATTGTGTTCAGATTTTTGTGTATTTCGTAATCTTTATTAATAGAGCGAATGACAATATAACACCGAGCTTAAAGGTAAAAACATTATATGTGTTTTAACTTAAAAAAAAGGGTTTTTGGCGATATTTTAATTTTTAAGCAAAAGTTATGTGAACTTGTAAAATATAACAATTTAAAAATTATCATACCATCTTGCTTAACAATTAAAATATTGTAAAATAACCGTATGAAAGCAAGTATAATGTTTTTACCTTAAAGTTTTATAGTAGATAAATTCACTGTACCACTATTAAATGTCACTACGCTAAATTGGAACTTCTGAACACACATTTTCTATGTTGTGCGTTTGTAAGGCGGAGACAATATATTATTATGCGTTGCCTCCTCTTATAAATACCAAAAATATGCGAAACTTGACGTGTCATACTCAAACACGACTGGCGATAATGTTGGTATAGTTTTTATTACTGAAAAATTATAAGAAACAGATAAATATAACAAACATACGGACATAGACAATATTTTTATTATTTTTTTTTTGTGGGGGGGGGGCGGTAGAATATCATTGTGTGATTAAGCCCCCCTTGGCCCTTTTTGAGATTACCCAGCAATAAGCCCATATAGGTAACTTGTAAGTACCTCATTGAGTATCACGTAATTGCACAAACCAAAAATGAAGTTCAAATGTTTTTCCGCGCATTTATTTTCTGATTAATTTTTACTCCAAAACTCTTATATGCGAATGAACATTTGTTCCATAATGTGTTATATATACTAAATCCTGTGGTACAAATAAACTATCGTAAATTTGTAACAAATGTTCATCGGAACAAACTATATAAGCTCTCTAGAACCATTGAACTAGATATATGTTATCATATAGTTCAATGTCTAGAACAAACTAAATTAAGGACGTGTACGTGAAAAATTATTATTCATAGAAGATAGAACATTGGTAATCGGGAAAAAATGTCCATGCTACAAATTGTCAATGCAAAAAATTTCTTTTAACAACTAATGTGCATTGAAACAAAATAATTTGTAAATAGGAACAAAGGTGAAACACTGAAACATGGAAAACATTAATGTCGTTGGAATAAGTTGACTTGGAAAAAAAACGAGTGGAACAAAAGGTTTGTATGGCTGTGTGCCCGCCGTATCAGTGGTAGCGCTCTCTTGTGACGTTGCAACACAATCATTTTATCAATATTTTCGCGGATAGTCGACGACAGTCAGCTCTGAGTCAGTGTCTGTTGGGTGAATTATAGTGCGCTTTATTTGGTCGCCGTTTCGTTACAACTAATAAGTACAAAGCGAAAGCGATCGATCTGTTTTCTTGGATTGCAGTACGATCAGATCTACCTTGTGGTGAAAAAAACGTGCTTTAAAGATAAATAAATACGAACTACCGATTGCCCGCGCGTATTACACAGTTAATACAACCAACGGAAAGGTCGCGTCGGTCTACCGTTTGCGTTTTCTTCAATTTTTTTCTCACCGTCCACAAGTCGACATGTCGAGCAACGAGGAAAAAGCCATCGCCCTGTTGACCGAAGCGGACAAGAAACTCAACTCGTCAAAAGGACTGTTTTCCTCGTTATTCGGGTGAGTGTTCTCTATTTCGGTAAAGGGTGGTCGTACATCGCAAAACTCGATTTTCGATCTAGTTTGCCGTGGGGTGGGGGTTTCAGGTGTCGAAGTTTTCGAGTCGTAACTGTTTTGGAAAGTTATCGTGGCGTGGCGACGAGTATGCATATGTTTTTTTCTTCTCTTATCTGGTGAAAGGGAGGCGAGGAGCCATCAAAATGCCACTTTCCGTCCGTATTTTTCAATTGCAGATATCACAGCGCTTCCAATCTGTTTTCAATCATTTTGATTGTCGGATAAAATCCATCACGGTTAGGTATTTTTTGAGAAACTGAAAATTCTGATTATTCCTACCTACAGAGTCAAAATCACACGCTGTGCTAATTTCCTTAAACGCCGACACTTCGTAGATTTTATACCAACGATAATTTGTGATCAGAAAGTTCTCATGTTTTTGGTATATCTACTGGTTTTCACTCCGTTTGATTCACTACCTGTATGCACGTATTGTTGTTTTAATTTCTATTAAAATACCTATACAATGTTAATATTGTTAACTTTCATCTAAAACATAATTTATAATTGGACTTTGTAATTGAAACACTTAAAAATACATTATGTCACTGGATAAACACTATAAGCAAGGTGAGATGAAGAATAATGTTGTGTTAGAATGTAGGTATCTACAGTTTAATATTTATTGTGCTATATACCTAGGCTTATTATATAAATAGTTTGAACACCAAAGTAAAACTTGAAAGTGTCCATCTGTTATAGTATGAAAAATGTATTTGCCCTTGTAGCAATTACAACTATAACTAATTTTGATAACCTAAATTAAATGTACTTCAACTGCCCACAATGTCAGAGTCTTTTTACTTTGTATAAAGTTATCAACATTTTGAATTATAAAACAAAAATTAGGCAATCAAAATTTAAAATTGTTATTATATTAAAATAAAGTAATTCAAATAATATCTATGGTAAATGAATTGTCGTGAATTGTTTATAAAAAAAAGAAGTATCTTAGTGTACTTACCGAGGTACTTAGTGCTCCAAAGTTGAAAAACTTCCAATTACTCACCATGGGTAGGTACTCGTTTTCTACATGTACCTAATATATTATATTTTAACTATCTCTGGTCTATTCCAAATTGAGTACTACCTATAGTATAGGAAAAATGATACATTTTATATAATATAATTTTTTTTAATGACCTGTAGAAAAATGAAAACAATTTTTGGACAGTATGTACCTAACAAACATTTATATTTTTAATATCTATCAATTGATAGTTAACATTCAAATCAGTTTTATATAAAATATATGTACTTTTATGCCTACTATGATTAGGTAATTATAAATTGTTATCTAATTGTTATTTTTTTAAATTTTTTGTTTAGGAATGTTTCTAAGGTAGAAGATGCCATTGATTGCTATCAACGTGCTGCAAATTTATTTAAGATGGCAAAAAAATGGTCACAAGCTGGTAGAGCATTTATTTTGGCTGCTGATCTCAACTCTAAATCGGGCCGTAAACATGATGCTGCTACAAATTATGTAGACTCTGCAAACTGCTTTAAAAAAACTGATCCAAATGGTATGATTGTATATTTAATCCTAAGTATTTCATTTTTGATAGTGTGACTCATGAACATAAATTAAAGTATTATAGTTATATATTTTTTATTTTTGCTTTTATTCGAGTATAACTCAAACATTCTAAACTATTTAAATATTCTATAAGCTTATTACGGATTTTATGTTATTAATTTAAGTCTTAAAAAAGAACCATATCTAAGTAGGTACCTAATCACATATACAATTGGATCTCCTTATGAAGTTTATACTTATATTTTATTTTATGTGAGCACTAAAATGTTAAATTACTGTTTTTATATAGGTATTACTAGTAATGGTTGTTACTGTCTTTTATATCTTTATTTTGCATACAACTGCTATAATTATATGATATTAAATTGTTTGTTATTTTTTTTTTTTTGTTATAGAAGCGGCAACATGTCTAGAAAAAGCTATCGACATCTATACTGATATGGGTCGTTTTACGATGGCTGCGAAACAACATCAAAATATAGCGGAAATGTATGAGACTGAAGCTGTTGATCTAGAACGTGCTATAACCAACTATGAAAAGGCCTCAGATTATTTTATGGCTGAAGAAAGCAAGAGTTCAGCTAACAAGTGCAAACTTAAGGTGGCACAGTATGCTGCACAACTGGAAGACTATGACCGAGCTATTCAGATATACGAAGAGGTATAATATTGTAGCTGATGTGGAACATTGGTCTCAATTGGTTAATGTATATTATATTATTTTATATCAATGTGCTGTTATAGGTTGCTGGGACATCATTGGACAGTTCTTTGTTGAAGTACAGCGCAAAAGAATATTACTTCCGAGCAGCTTTGTGTCATTTGTGTGTTGACGTGCTTAATGCTCAACTGGCCATGAATCAATACACTGAACGATACCCGGCATTCCAAGATAGTAGAGAATACAAATTACTACAGGTAAATAATAATATTGAAAATTATATTTTGTTTCTGTAAATAATTATTTTAGAATAACTAACTGATGCCTAATACAATGTACATTCATACATATAACTTTTACAAAACAACGTCTTCTTATTTTAAATATAGCCATATAGGTATTAAATATTTTTACAACTATAATAATATGTATTATGTTATCACTTAACTCATAACAATGGTTTTTATTTTCAAAAACTATTAGACATTCTATTAAAAGTTGAAAACCTTATTCTATCTTTATAATACTGTTTTGAACTATAAAAATTTGTTTGGTATTTTGAATAATAATCTCCTATTGCTATTTTCATAGGGCTGACAAAGAGCATAATAAAGTATTTAAGTCTGTTCCATGTATACATAATATTAGATAGAAAGACTTTATGCGTGTTAATTAAGGAAAATATAATAAAGTTGTAAAAAAAAAAAATTAAAACTTAGCTTATGTTATAGTACACCTTAAGATTTGTTTTTAAATTCATTTTTTTTCCTTAAGGTGTTGTTAAATCATATTCAAGAGCAAAATGCTGATGGTTTTACTGAAGCTGTTAAAGATTACGATTCCATATCACGGTTGGACCAATGGTACACAACAATACTATTGCGCATTAAGAAACTGGTAAATGACACTCCAGATTTGCGTTAATTTTGTTTATGAATAAGTACATATTTTTAAATTCCTTAATTTATAAATTTACTCTCATAGAAAGCAAAAAAAAAAGTGTACGGTATTTGTATATATTTTCATTCCTTGCACATACTAAAATGTCAGGAAATGAAACTTATATAATATAATGTAACATTATTTTTTTGCACGGCATGTTTGCAACTTTGTGGTTTTGTTTAAATGGTATTCAATTGATGAAAATCATTTAAAAAGGACCTAGATTTAACAGATGACATTTTATTGGGGTTTACAAATTTGTTATAAAATGTCCTAACCTAGTATTTTATAATATTTAAAAAATTAGCCTACATTCCTTTCTATATGTTAAATGTCGATTTGCAATGTCGCTTGTTATTCTATTCGGTGCAGCTACCTATCATGTTTGACTAAAAGCACTTGTGTTTGTTTGCTGAAACGTTTTGCACAAACAAATCAAAAATGTTTTCAAAAAGAAAAGAAAAATTAGTTTAATGAAATTGATCATCCTAATTATTATAATTTTTTTTTTTATCAATCATATCGTATTTACATCGAGTATGGATAAAATATACATGTATTTAAAATTGAACAGCAAATAAATACATTAATAATACAATTATTGTAATATAGAATGTCTAGATGAGCTACGTTGTATAGAAAAAAATCGTAGGCTTATTATGTGTTGCTGTAGACAAGTATAATACACTTACATGACTAATTTCATCGTATATTATATTATATTCATATTATTAACCAATATTGTTAATGTTTATTATTATTAATTTTTTTTTATTGTAAATAGAATATTGTTACAGATTTTTTTTTTATCTAAAATTTACCTTGAAATTTGTCTTAATACTATTATATGACTGTTTCAACTTTATTAGTTATCTATCGATGGTGTTGATTATGTTGTTTAAATTTATAAAGATATTATTATTACTATTATTGAATTGTGTACATATATGTTTTTAAGTTTAGCATCATAGAATTTGGAACCGAAAATAGATATTTCTAAAATTATTATGATAATGCACTTATTGTTTTATTTATTCCCTAATGGCTATTTGTTATATGTTTATAAGTTTTTACGATTAAATTGTACAGGAGGTAGAACAAGTATTGTCTTTGGTGTAGGTATTAGCAAAATTATAAAGATAATGTAAAAATCAAAATTTATGACATTATAGTATATTACATAATAAATTGTGTATACACCCAAAAGTGCTTTTGTTGGGTACCTATAGTATAAAATGTTATATGAGTTCTATCTATCAAATATTGTTTTCATAAGTACTAATAATAGAAATTAGATAACTTATAGACTAATTTTCAGTTATGAATTCAAAATGATTGTAGAACTTCAAACAAACTATTGGTATAGTTTAAGGTGCAGACTGGTGTCATTTTTAAAAATAATTCTTTTGTGCATCCTGTTGGCTGGGCCGTATAACCTAGGTGCAAAAGAAACATTTACTATATGATTTTTAAAAATAATTTATAAAATATGAATATCATGACCTTAAATTGTTTAAATAATAACTTTTATGCTCTTAAATTTAAACATTACTATTGTTTTGTGTCGGGGTAGTGGCAAAAATTGTTAAGTCCATGGCATTGACCCTTAATCTAGAACCGCCTATTGGCAGAAAGATGAATGCACACAAAAATAAAATATATAATAATTTAGTTACTGGTTATTTTTTTTTTCTTAAAATGTTTTAAATTAATAACTGTATAAAGTATTTTTTAAAGTTCCCTTAGAGAATATCAACTACCGACCAAATAAAACTAGTGGAGTCCATATTCAAACTATAATAACATAGTGTTGAAATAAAATAGAATAATGAATCACTGCTTATAAAAAACATTAAATGCACCACTGTAACAATTCAAGATGATTAATTGTTAAAGTTAAACATGATAAATTAAAATAAATTGACCATATAATAATAAACCATATTTATTTATTAACTATGTAGAATGTAGATAACATATTTAATTGTCGAGCTGTCATAGTCCCTACTAATAGCTCATAAAATATAAAATAAAAAAATGTATATGACAAAGCTGTTTGTATTTAATTTGATTTTACATTTATACATTATGTCATTGCAATGGAATTCTCATTGTTTATCTATTCATTCAGCACAATTTTCATGCTAGATAGTAGATATGCAGTCAGCATAAAAATTTATTGAATATGTACATTTATCTTGCATATTATCACAACCTTATATTATAGACTGCCGGACTATTTGATGGAGTTTTAAAAAACCTCAACATTAATAGTCTATTATAGGTAACTGTGTAGTTAAAGTTAATGTATGTATTTGCCATTAGGTATTGAAGTAATTTATGCAAAATAATCATTTTATATTTACCTATTACCCATCAAATTATTCAAATAGTTAATAGGTATATAGATTATAGGTATTATAAATGACTTACAAATTATACATAATACATGATTTTTCACAAAAAACCAGCTCTGTTGTCTATGAATTTATAATTTATATAATATAGTAACATCTATAATATGAGAAATAGGTATGTACATTTTAGATTCTGAGCGGAGTGACAAATGTATTGATTTTACAATAATGTGTTTTTTTAATTTTTTTTTTGTTCTTGGAATGTCAATTTCTTGATTCAAATTTGTATCCCACTTATATTTTTGAATTCATAAGGAAATTCATCGATATGCAGAAATGCAAAATAATTGTCTTTCGCCTGCCCTGATTGAGACATTTTACATTTTACAATATTTAGTATGAAATATTAATGCATTTATTTTTATTAAATGATTTGTATCACTATTCACTCGACTTAACTTTTGACTAATATATTATGTAGGTGCTAATTGTGAAACAAACTGGGAATTTGTTCTGTTGTGTACTGTATTAGTAGGTAAAACAGATAGGTTGGTACTACAACACTACTACAATAACAAGTGGTAACCTATTAAGAAAATAAATTATAAACAGTTCTGAGCGGTGTGAAACGGTGTGTCATTGTGTATTTGTGTCAACGTCTATAATTACCTACCTATTTTATTCTAATGATATATTTTTATTATCTAGGTAGGTACTATTAGTAATTTATTTTTCTATTTTCTGTATCCCTATAAATTAATTAATAAAAAAAAAAAATTGTTATTTACTTGAAAGTCAATTTTAATAATTTATTTTCACATTTAGGTAGTCATGTCCCTACTAGGAATTTATTATTTTATATATTTTTAAACATAATCAATTTTGTCAAAAACTAGAGTTGCGTTCATACATTCATATATTGTCGTATATTTATCGAAAATTTAGGGGGCTAAGCTTGCTCAAAACTTACTAACAGAGTCACAGAGAAATATTAGCCTCCCTCAAAGAACTCAGTGGTTGAGTGGTCACTAGTCACACTAAACAATAAACATAAAATAACTTTCAATTAAAATATAGTTTGTTCGGAAATAAAAATAAATGGAATTTTATAAAACAAATCGACGATTAACAAAGCTTTCCCATCTTTTTTTATCGCTTTAAAGTAATAATATGTCACAAATGCTAATATGATACCACAATGTCAAATCCCGTCATAAGTAGGTAGGTTTGGTAAGTCCCCTACTATTTAAAATAATAGGAAAAAATGGGAATATTTACGCGCACCCTGCAGTTATAAGCAAAATCAAAGTTGTTTTTTTCTTGTTATGATTAAAAAATTAATAACATTAGGAATTCGATATTTTTAACATGTAATTTTTATCCTAACGTTTCCTAGACATGATATAAATATAACTCAAAATATTTATGAAATAATATTTAAACTATAGACAGGTACCAATTTATACCACTATACTATAATAGATATTAAGTATACAGTGAGTTAATGTGGATCACTGGTTCATAGAATCAAAAAATATTATTTAACCAAATCATATTTTTTATATATTTTTTTTATTAATTATTAGTCTGTAGCATCTAAGGTTATAAGTCGTGTGTACATTATATATATATATATATATACATAGGTAGGGGTACTATTACATATTAATAATATTCAATGGCGTAGTTAGAAATTTCATCAGATGGGGGGGGGGAACAATTATCAAGACATGTATTTTAAAGTCCATTCAGTTCCCCAATTTAAAATGTCGTTAAACATAAATATATTTGTCAGCCATGGACTGCAGGGAGGGGGGAAATTGCTCGCCCCAGACCCCCTTGGCTACGTCCTTGTTCATATTAGTGGGTTTATTATATGGTTTTAAATTTGGGTCTAAGATATAATTTAAAAACGCATGTTTCAAAATAAGTTTAAAATATTAATTTTGGTTGGATTTTTGTGTGATTGTCCTCATTGAAAGCTTCTTCTAAGTTGTCTGGTAAATGGTCTCGATAATTAGTATTTCGTATATTTTGAAATTCTGGGCATCCTTAAATTGATATTATGTTGTATGGTTATAGCTTATTAGTAAACTAGGAATTAAGATTATAGTGCATAATATGGGTGCTATTGAATCCTTACTAGGTGGGTAATTAGGAATGCATGCGTGGGTTAAGAACAAATGTCCGATTATTCTAAATTATTCTAAATTATTCATAATCACTTTATGACTCAAATGGCTCTAAGTATTCGAAATCAGAGCTAATTAAAACATAGGTAATATATGGAAAAATAGCAAGTACGTAAAATAAATTACGCGACCCTCAAGTGCAATCCATCTATTGATAGTTTTTATTGTTAATTGTGCATTTATTTTCAATATTTGTGAAAAGTTTATGATTTGTATTAAATTTATAAGAAGGTAAACGGCAGGTATGATGATAAACAAAAAAGGTCTTTTACGGAATCAACCAGTTAATAGAAGCAAAATGACGCGCATAAATTGCATTATGGATAAATATATGAGAAACGAGTAATTTATTTTACGGGATGACGCCACGAGGGAGGTTCATTATAGGTTCATTCAAGTCCACAATGTTTTCACTTATGCTTAGTAGCCATAATTTGTAATCTTAGGATATCAGCAACATCCAATAAGCGTATACTCATTTTATTCGGGAATAATTAATTATACATTATTTATGTTCAAAATTCATCTGGCATTTTATTATTCGCGTAGGTATGTATCCAGTAATTATGTAATACCTAAGTTATTTGTACGTCACGTGCCCAAGTACCTATAATATAATAATACTACAGAAGAGGCGGTCGAGCATAATGGACTGTTTAAAAACCGATCGCCTGCTTGTATTATAGTACCTATACCTATGTATATAATTACGGGTTTTGCCTTAAATAAAATATCATCTCCGTGGCAAAATTACTTTGAATATATTATTAATTATTATATTATAATACCACGTACGCCTAAACTCTTTAGATAAACCGAGATAAAGTTTCAGGCGTATAAAAGCACATCGTTATAATATTACATAGTTATACTATAAAGTCACCCGCAAGTACGCCTATAAAATATATTATTACAATATTTATATATATTATTTTCTAAACTTGTCCTATGTTCATAATTTAACGACAATATAATAGCAGTTTTGTAAAAATTGCTTTTAGAATAATTATTGTATTTAACTACATCCATTCAGAAAGTATTTAAGAGCAAATAATATACAATTAATACTTGAAATATCTACTGGCTACTGGTATGTTCAGTCGTATTGTACTTGAATACTTTTGAAATTGTATTTATTTATTGTCTACAAGATGGTAAGAAAATTAATTTTGTAATTAGTAAATACTAATTTAAAATTGTAATGTCACATTTAAGTATCATTAGAAGTTTAGAACTTAGAATAACTTTATACTACCTACTTCAGTTATTTCATTTTATACTGAAAAATGAAAATAAATAAAAAATTGTTATATTTTAACTCTGATGTACCTACTTAAATATTAACTGAACAATAAATGGTTGTTAATTAAATATAAAATAAATAAATATTATACTCAAGTAAATGTTTAATTACTTTGTTATAATATACCTAATGATTAAAAAAAAAAAAAACAATAAATGTGAATAGTAATTCTTTTTAAAAGTATTTCCGTAAAATATTTTGATATTTAATACAAATACGTTCAAGACAGTATTCAAAATACTTTCTAAATACTTAATTTATAAAGTATTTAATAAGACTATTTGGTATTTTTAATACTATAAGTAGCATAACACTTAGGCCCATATGTACCACCCCAATGCCCATCGAAGATTATGAATTTATGAATGTGGTCTAAAAAACATTTTTAAGCTTAAACGAAGTATAATTTTTTTCTTTTTAAATAGATTATTTATAATTATTAAAAATATTGGTGAAATACGATTGCGCCCGTCCTACCTTTTTACATGCAAAAACCGCAACACGATTGTCGAACAGTCGAACCTGGTCAACTCGAAGTCTTAACTTCAACTTGGAGTTTACCACTTCGACTGTATTTTTAAAAAGTGTATTGGGCAAAGACCTATATTCATAAGGGCAAGACATATATTTCACGGAGCGCAATCGTGTTGCGTTTTCTGCATGTAAAAATAGGCAGGACGGAAGCAATCGTGTTACAACCTAAAAATATTGTGTATAATTTTTTAGCATTGACTTTAATAATAGTCATGATCCAAATTATTTTTAAAGTAGGTGGGTAGCCATTAGCCAGGTTGGTATACTTTGAAAATAGTTTTTTAGACGTATAATATCATTGTATATTATTATAGGCACCTAAGTAAATATATCTATTTGTTTTGCCGTAACGTGCAAACGCATATTTTTGCTAAAGATGATCAGCATAAGTTTGGGCAAGGTTAGGTATCTTTACAATATTCTTAATAATAATAATATGCACGACGTGCACGAAAATACATATCATATTATATAGTCTATATAGGTACACTTATTTTGAACTCGATGACGTCACGTATTATACAGGACTAAATATAATATAATATATGGCAGCTGGTTATCATATTTTGTCTGGCGCTTTGGCATAATACTTCCATTCGTATTTGGCTTCGTTTATAATAATTATTGTGTAAATAATCATGAAATGAAATATATTTATTTTATTATCATAGCTAAATTTTTTTATGACGACGTCGAGACGCTTTTGCATACATATTATACATTATATTATGTAATAATATCACTGTACGTATTTTGTACAAACGGCTAACGAGACGTGTCCTAGATGGACTTGGGCCAATATCGAAAACTCGCATCTGCATTTTTATTTTATTTATTATATTTTATTATTTATATTTGCGTGCAAACTTTGAAGTTTACCGAGTCGAGGCTAGCGGAGTGGCAACATCTGGTACCCTAAAGGCGTATAAATAATAAACCAAATACCCATATCTGTTCAATATTCGACGAGTCATTAATTATTAAATATTATACCTATAATATTATATAGGCGAGAACATTAACGTTTTGATTAATCTATTCTGCTTCAGAATGAATGGGGTTGAAAATATAAATTACTAACGGAAAGTCAGGATCAAAAACGACTTTTAAAATCACCGTTATTAAAAATAAAGTTTGTTTTTTTTTTATTTGAGATAAACAATCTGTACCTTAGGGGCACAATAAGTTTATGTGGTTAGAGTAAATTACAGCAGGCTACAGTTGAGGTGAGAAACCATCCACTAATGACACTCACTTAAAAATAAAGTAAACATTTTATTTAAAATAATATGTAGCACGGGCTGTACCAGCTATACCGGCTATGGTATAATCTGAGCGAAAAATTAACCATTATTTATGACGTTTATATATTGTGACGCGTCTCCCTCGTTCCTTCGAACCACAGGTGGCTGTCGATATCTGTGACTGATCCTAACCAGGTAAGCAGTATAATACTTATAATAGTTGGTCGGCTATTTCACACTAAACGAACCTGCGCAGGTTGTTGGGGCCGATATAAAGAAAATTATATATTTTACGAGTTCAAATAGTAGTCGTACAGAAACTTATGACCCGCGTTCAAACTATAACACAGTCGAATACCGCGATATTGCAGCTTATGCATAGATATTTTATTTGATGTCTGACATGGTAATGCGATAATGTGGTACACTGTTACCTGCACAGTAACCGTACGGTCTTGCGGTAGTGGTATTGCGAACAGCGCAGGAGTAGGTATAGCGGGATGATAGGTGGTATACGAGTTGAACAATTCTATTTATAAATAATATATTATTAAGACGTCGATGTTTATTATTATTTCTCTATTTAAGGTCGGTTATTAAACAGCCCAAAGTAAATCGATTGTAAACTAATGCGCGGATTGCGTCAGTCTAGTTCGCGATCCAAGCGTGAATATACCGCGGTATAATATGTGAATAATATATTGGTATGAGCTCGACGTCCCGGTAAACCTAAGGAAATTCGCTAAGTGTGACATAAACAACGAGTCAGTTATTCTCTGTAAACCATTACAGACTATTTACAGTACATTATACATTCTTGTAATTTTTTTTTTAACGGTTTACCCGTCGAAATAAGCACTTGCCGCGAGTTGTATAATATCCTTTGTTGTAACACACTATCAGAGTGTCATTTCCAGGAAGCGACGATGTACATTTTCATATATTATAATATTATATGTTCTTCATATTATATATACGCCTACACAGAATTTATAAATTACTTTACAGCTGTATTACTCGACTTTCCCCGGGTTAAAATTAATTGATCTTTCAATACGGTTTTCCGTTTTCCTTCAGTTGAAATGTATTATATAATACAAACAAAATACAATGAATATAATTGTACGATTTTCCACTTCTTAAAGTTGCTATAAAAGACGAACAAAATCAACCCCGTTTTTATTTTTTATTAAAACAACCCGAAATCTGCATTAAAAATCTGTGGAGAATTCATATTACAAATTTCAAGAAGTTGTAAATCCACGGGAATTTAATTTGTCACTGGCAACGTCATACAGGACCAGCTAGTTATATAACATAATATTATATGCAGGTAGAGGTGCACTATAATAATAAAATATAAATAATGTACCTTGTGGGGGGTTTACACATGCATAGGCATGGTCATAACTAGACCTAAATTTTAGGAGTTGCTAAAATTGTGTATATTGTATACCCATAATGGCTATGACCTATCTCACTAACCCGTTAGAGGCTTTGCCCACCACACCACCTATACACTTCAAAGCCATTAATAACTTATTGTTGTAACACAACTTTAACATTATTATTTATTTGTATACTAACTAATAAATTGTTATAGGTACATAAAAAACAGAGAATTGTCTTATTATTACAATTTAACAATATTATCTACCTATATTATAAGTTATAACTAATACTAATAAGTATACTAATATATATACTAATACTAATATATTATGTTTGATACTGGTTAATAAGAATATAATGTATTATTTTAAAACTATTTTTCTTGTTTTTGTAAATATCCAACATTGATTCTGTTTTTATGTAATTTGCAAAATGCCAACATTTCTCTTAATATTTAAAATGGACAAGTCTGTAAACTGTAGCTGTAATACTCAACCAATTTTTAATATGCCCTATTGCATAATTGAAAACTGCGTTCACGTGTTACAGAACTTATTGGAATTGTAACTGCAATTTGACTAGCTTAAGTTAGAAAAAGCCTCTTTTTGAATTGTTATTTTTTAATAAAAGTGTCAAATAAAAAAAATCCTACATAACATAAAGAAACTATTCTTTCCTCACACATATATTTGGTGGCCAGGCGGTGCTTTAGACGAATAAACCAGAATAATCAAAACATTTCACAGGATGAAACGGGTTATAGGATTTTTTAATAAAATACTTTTTATGGTTAAAAATAATTAAATGTTACTAAAAAACATCGTAAAAATATTTTTTTATTACAAGTCCCTTCAATTTTACTTATAATAAAATATTATAAGTTAAGACATTTAATTTTAATAAATAATTGATTCATGTATAATCATTTCAAACAAATCTTTTATTGTAAAAAATAAATAACTAATTAACTACAAGTTACAATAATTATTCACCTGTAAAGGTAATTAAATTTGAATGTATCTAAACTTACTCAAATATATAATATTTTGTTTTGGCATATTATGCAATTAAAATTACGTGATTTCATTCAGAATGTAAAAATTTAAAAAATAATAACGATTAAAAATATATAATATGTATTTTAAATGTTGTTTTTACGGTTAAAATTAAGTAAAAAAAAATGTTCTTAGTATAACCTTTAGTACTTTTCGATATAAATTATATAGTTTTTACTAGAATCACCTATACCTACTAGCGGTCATCCAGTTTATAATATTATATTATCATATTGTGTTTTGTGCGAGTTATTATTATTATTATTATTATTATAATGTACTCTCCAACGGACGAAATTGTGTGCACGTATACTATCACGATTCACGACCGTCGTAAAATAAATAATTATCGCGTTGTCTGTCGACCAGCCATCCAGTCTGGGACTCTACAGCATCTTACTCTCGTAAGCACACACTATTATATAATCTATCTCGCTGCGTTTCTGTCCGCGGGCTCGCCTCGTCCTGCAAAGGTCGAAATCCAATTAAAACGCAATTAGAACGTCAAAAATAGGGCGCACAACTCAATAATTATAATTGTTGGGAGGTATGCGCCGATGACGACGATGGCGAAGGTGACGTCTACGGAGTGGTTCACGATGAGAAAAAATGTAAGGAAATTTCTCGATAAAAATAGTCGACGGGGGATTTTATGATGTTTCGCGTTTTTTGTAATATTTCCGAGCTCTCCAGAACTCACGTACTAATTTTACTGTTATTAGTGAACGATGGTAGATGGTCTATAACAGCAGCCACCGTTGGAAGTTGTTATTCGTTAGTAATATTTTTCTCATCGCGGTCCGCGGCTTATACGCTGGAACCTACGGAAACCGGAAAAGATACCTATGATGATGACCGACAGAAGACAACAAATTATCATAAAACACGACTCGGGTGCCTATTTTTAAGTGTGCATTACACACTGTGTGTAGTGTTTAATACAATATTTGTTGCCTATGGGCATAGGCGCAAATTGACTAAATTTTTTGGAGGGGGACTCAAGCCCCCTCCCCATAGACCATATTGCTTAGTACCACAGAATATAAAAATTAGTACTAATTACGAGATTTTGGACTGGGGGGACTTGACCGACATTTGGAGGGACCCTATTTGCGTCAATGGTTATGGGTAGTATTGAGTTAAAAATAGCGTGAAACCACTACTTAGTGGCTGTATTTACAGTATCTTAATAAATAAAAAAAAAATAAAATTTGAGTCCATTTTTTTTCTAATAACATAAATAAAATTTGAGAAATTTTGATGTTTTTACTATGGATGCGAGTCAGTGCGAATAATTTATCGGTTATGGACTTATGTATAATTTTTAACAAATATGTACGTTGTACATGTGTTATCACTAATCTTATTTAAACTAATTAAAAATGTAAACAAGGCTGTGTAGAGGTTAAACAAAATATTGTGTATGATCATTTTTTTTTAAGTAAAAAGAGCAAAGCTCTTCCCTGCGGCTGCATGGTTGCGTTAGTTTATGATGTACACAAATGTCTGTATAATATAAAAAATAACAAAAAAAAAAAAAAAAATCCTTGAAACATGATTCAAAATTATAAATTATTATTGCATTGTTACTATAATAGTTACTATAGTGATAGCCAACAGCTGCGTATATCGATAAATTGATGCGATATTAAAACCGATAGTTGTATGGAAAATACTCCATACAGATATAATAGTCATAGAACTATAATTACATCGATACATAAAACCAGGTCTTATGGAAAGCGTCTGCGTTGGATCCTGTATAGACTTCACGACTGTGATTTGAATACAAATTGAATTCAAACTACTGTTGAAACGAATCCAGAGAACCCTAAGGGGACCAACAATGATGATACCGACAAAGATAAAATTAATCAAATCGAAAATAGATTCAGCTGTTATTATGTAAACCGTATAAGAAATATGAAACATTTTTATATGAAATTTTTTTCTAAGATTACATCTATATACAATGTACATTTTGAAATGTCCGATGGCCATGATTATACTGTGACGTTACTATATACTTTGAGTAGCGAGGATGAAAGAAGGTTTAGTCGTTTAAGTATGTATTGTTGATAGCTGATATTACGCTATTGTAACTTATAAGTTATAACACGATTCGATGATCATATTTAGTAGGTACTGTGTATTACATTATACTTATAGGTATTGTATTTATCTTAATAAAACAGTTTTATAAAATATGATGATTTCGTTGTTTAACACAAGAACGTAATGTTGATAACTATGTTATATTACATTTTCAAGCCTTATAGTTATGAAAATATTTATAAACCAATTTCATATTACAATATTGTAAAAATAATACACTTATCGCTCCATTCAGAATCTAAAATAAAATATTTAAAAGTGCGACTTATTACTTATGACTCTATAAGATACCAAAATTGAACTCATGCCTCCAACGAGCAACAAATGAATAATCCATTCATGCCTCGTGGTATATAACAAATTATAATTTATTAAAAAACTTACAAGATCTGAAATTCAACAATATTACTGTATTAGGTCCTTACCTACCATTAATTAATGGACTCTCGACATCGATGTAGCCAAATTGCCTATCCAAGACGCCGTGAGATCAAAATTTTATTATTCCATTGAAAAATTATTCATAAAAGCATTAGTATTTGGCTTTAAAATATTACCTAAATACCTATTACAATACAACATATTATATTACACTACTATGTAAGCACTGCATCCGAGCCCGTATGTTATATTACCCAGAAATTGTTATATAATAGAAACGCGTGTTTTATTACTCTCACAAAATACGTTGAGTATTTCTAATAGTAATTATTTATATTGTAAGGTATAGTCGCTTATTATACAAATTTATTTTGGAAAAATTATCAATATTAAATCGTTATATTACGAAGAAGATACTATTTGCACTTAAGCGGTGCAATAGGTTCGTGGCCTCGTATATAGCAACAGTAGGTGTGTATATCGTTCTTTTATTTTATTTTTCTTCTATACTTTTACGACACTTATAAGTTTATAACGAACCACTTATTATTGCATAGTACATCGTCGTCCGGAGATGTATTTGTGTAATAAATAATAATTACTACATTCACACGACAACGTTAAAACGGTTTTAAATCCACTGAGAATTGGATTTTTACTGGTTAATAAAATAAGTAAGAAAGAGAGTACCTACCCGTCCATTTAAATGGTTTTAACGTCACCATGTAACCGTATTAATTATCTATATAGTTGCAGACGGTACTAACCAGCTATATACCAGGGTGTTTCAAGTTTTGCGTTACAATAGTACTGTAAATTGTGGGGATTAGGTGATTGCGAAGGGGCCAGTCCACCATTGATCCGTGTTTGTATAATACAATATAACATAATATGTGTAAGCCCCCCCCCCAAAAAAAAAAAAATAAAAAAATATAACTGATCAGACACACGACGTGAAAATTCATATCATATAACAGACACTTCCCAAGGAATTTGGGCTTTTATCAGTGTGTCCCTCCCACTTTTTTTATATTTATAGTTATGCCACTGTAGGCGGGCATAATATTCTAATTGTACGCATAGTTAAAGCTGCGCGCTGTAACCCTAAATTAGGACATCCAGGTACATACTGTACAATATAGCAGCAAACTATTACCAAGTAATATGATAAAGTATACTTATTTGAAAAATATAAACTAATCGAATTTGTCTTATGGTATCTTAAGACGATGATTCTTTTTAGGTTTCTATTAAACTTTCTTTAAAGGCTATCGCCGTTACTGCTTGTTTTTAATTTTATACTCCGGAAAAGGGTAGTCATGAAAACTTCAATATAATATATACATAGTAAAATATTACACCAAACTGATAGTTTATTATTTATATGCATTTAAAGTTTAGGGTATCAGCTGTTGTAGCCATTCCACTCCTCTTATCTGTAAACTTTAAATGCTTATAAATAATAAGGCATCGTCGAGGGTCTGACGTTCGATATTGAAGCATATACATTTTCAGAAAAATTATTTCGATTTAGAAAAAAAATATAAATCAGTGGTTTGAGTAAGTAAGGTACTAAAAAATGCACTATACAGTAAAAAACCGACGAGTGATAGAATTTTTTCAAAATACAAGTACAATTGATTGAGTGTGTTTTACGTTAAAAAAAAATAAAATCATCTGATTTCCATCACCGATCATAATACGTATACATAATAATTAAACTAATGTATGATCAGTATAAAGACGCACTGGTGCAGATTTTTGGAGAGTAGTAAACTCGTAACTTGTATACATTGGTACATAATAATTAATATGTATATACGAACACGGTGGAACTGCGGAACAGCACATTTAATATAATTTGGTAATTATTTGCGACATATTTTCGTCTCTTTTTCCGCTCATTGATCGGGTCCAGTCGATTTTTCTGAGCTACAGTCTTCTACTATTCAAAAATAAACCCAACCGGCAAACGACAGCCAAAGACTCGCCCCCCCACCCCCTTATCCTGACTATGTTCCGAAAATAGATTGAAAAGTAAACTGAGATTCCTGTGGCGTTTACCAAATCTTGGCTTGCAAGAGCAACGGCCGACCCGCAGAGTGGGTAGCACGCTAATAAATAAATTATATTAAAAATTGATTAGACGTTAGTGTTTTTTTCAATTACATCGATTGAGGTTTTGTTTAAGGCGATATAGCGAAGAGCTACTGCCTTACACGCACACACAAACACACATTTAAAAATAATATACAGGGTGATTATAACCCGGTATGCTCACCCCTTTTTATTTTTTGACAATTAATGTATTTAAATTATTGTACAATATTATTATCATTATGTTACACTATTTAAGAAGTGTCTTGTACTCCTGTGGCGTTATAAAATTATTTTTTTCAAATAACAAGCACCAGCTTTTTTACTGTAAATGATTAAGCTGCAGTTTGTTTTTTGATGTTTAGGCATCTGAATTAAAACTGAAACTATTAGTTTTCAAATTATAGTAAAGAAGGGCGGTGATAATTTAAAAATTAAGAATTTTGTATCACCACAGTATTACTCCTTAAAATGTATAAATTTCTGATTATTTTAAAATATGGTCCCTAATGTTGTAGGTATACATAAAAATTCAAATACTTATAATAGTTATTGTAATTGAATAAGTGCATTGTTAAACGATAAAATGGGGGTGCACATGCATGGTAAATCAGACATAAGGTATAAATATATACACAAGCTGATGTTTTTAACCGCGTTCACCCCCATTTTTATGTTAAAGTCATGCATTTATTCGAAATATGATTGATGACACTCTACAAGACGTTAAGTCCTTTATTGACGTTTATCATAAAAATATTACAAATACAAATTTTATGTTGTACCGCGAATGGCTACTATTATTTAATACTAACATATTAAAATATTCGATAGACTAATCTATCTTAAATATACTATAACGACTTACCTATATAATATACATCCGAACACTATTTTAGAATATTGTCGAAGAATCGGAATATTAATACATTTATGATTTAATCACACAATCTATTGGTAGAAGAATCGTCCCATATTCTAACGTTGTATGTGTATATAGATTATAGGTACTATAAAAGTATTGAGCTGGACCGAAAAAACTTCAAAACATTAAAAACGTGTCTCGCAATATAAATATTATTATTATGACGTGTGGCGACAATATTTCCATAACGGTTTAACGCGATTCCCTTTGAAATGTATATAATAACAAATAAAGCGAGGTGACAATGACGCGAGTAAACGTAATACGTATATAATAATATATATAGAGACAATAGCTTTTTCGTAAATATATTGTGATCCATCTCCCTTTCATCGACCAATTCGTCGAGGTTGCCCTTGTCTTGTGGTGTGGTATGGTATGTATATATATATATGTATGTATTAATACATTGTGGACTGTGTGCAGAAATGATTGGTTTCAAAGGCATTTGCGGTTTCTTGTTTTCAGCGGGTGCTCAGATGTCGCTGAACTGCAAATATTATCCAAATAATTAATCTCGTCGTTATTCGACGGAAAATTGTATCAACTTACTCGTAAAAATTAAATGAAAAAACAAAAACAAAGATAACCGCGAAATTGGAGGTCAGAGACAGATACATCATAATATATGTAGTATTATATCTGTTATAAGATTGGTGAAGGGACCAATTGTTAATTTGCGCAGTCTGGTATGTCTTGCAATTTTATATATTATGTAACACTTTTGGTTCGGAGAATAATGATTACTATAGCATCGTCCATTGGTCGAAATTCGACGAGAAAAACCATTTTAATAGGAAAATCAACAAGGTATGAAATATTGCCTTTCTTATCGCACACACTGTTCGGCGTTTGTGCTTCTTCTTTTTTTATTCGTATGAACGTTTTTTTATTGGAATAGCGGTATTTCTTATTTTAGTCTTTTGATGTACATCCGAATAACTAACAGTGGACTATTTGTTTTTTTATTATATAAATTGGATATAGGTTACTGCTTTTTATATTTCGTATACTACCCGACTTTGATCAGGACAATTTTTTTTTAATCATTTTTAAATGTCATTTTACTGGAAAAATGGCCATTGACACCACTGTTGTATTTCTATTTTCATATTTTACATAATATTATGTGTAGAATTTTTTTGTGCAACTCTGCTCGACTAGACCTTTCCAATGTTATATTTATTTCCCCTTTTCTATGGATACAGGAGGAGTTATTGGAATGACAAAAAAAAAAAAAAAATGCTAGAGTTTTATTACATAGATAATATTATTATGATTAAATTACAATAATAATAATAATTAATATTGCTATTCAATAAAATAAAATTCAAAATCATAAATTAAAAGGAACTACGAATTGATACATAACGCATTACCTATTACAATAATATTGTAGAATCTTAAGTTTTTGCCGCGGAACAACGATCACTGTAAGATTGACAACTATTTAAACTTTGAAAAATAATATTATGCATAATATCTACTTTACTGTTTTTTTTTTAATATGAATATATTATGTCCATGATTTATTGTTTTTCGAGGTAACTGAGAAAATTTAAACTTACTTTTGCAAATAGACCAGAATTTTATTTTTAATTCAGTAGAGTTCTGATTTTAATGTTTCGTTTTAGAGTATATGGTTTTAAGAAAGCAAGAAAATGTGTGAAAAAGTTTTTCAACTTAGAACGCACATATTATACCTACATTCTACAAATTGAAAGTATACGTCTTGTAATCGAAAAATTTATTTTTGTTATTTACCCACGGGGACCTACGAAATTTTAAACTACACTCACTCATAATATCATTTATATCGTATGTTAATAATCTAATATAATATTATATTATATTCAGCATTGCGTGCGGGTATGAAAACACGTGGAGGGTGTGTGATGACCGGTGGGTGTGAATTTAGCTAAATGCTATTTAGGCCATCGTTTTACAGAGGTAAGTACTGTAGCATTAATACCAGACGGTAGCGTATCAGCATTATTGCAAACAGTTAAACGCGCTGTGCGTATACCATCGAACTATCGAAGTATACCTTACACACACTATTATACCTAAATAATATATTATAATATATTATATTGCATCACACAGTACTGGGGGATTTATAAAAACGATATATCAATACGTTTTGTGGATATATCATATTATCATCGTGATATGCCTGGCTTTCGATAATATCAACATGTTAATTATCAATATTGTCACATTCCGTACGTTATAGTTTAATACGTATCCACAAAATATATATTATAATATTATGCTATTATACCTGTAGTTTGAACTTTAAACAATACATAGTAATATTACTTCACCTGGTAAGGTATTCAGGTCGATTTTAGATGGTTTAGAAAAAAACTAAACATTTCACAGGATAGGTTGATATTGCTATTGAGTTTTTGGATTAGAATGATGTGATGCAGATAAAAAGATTTACATTTTTCTGAAAAATTGAGAGAAACTAGTATCAACAGAAAATACTTATAACTACATTAAAATCGCTTATTAATACAACATTTTTCGTAATGCAATTTATCAACACATACAATTTCTTTAATTTTATTTTAACACAAATAGTCGTCAAACACAGAATATGGATTGTTATCTATTAGATTCTTATCATGATAGTTTAAAACTAAATCTTTAATAAATTGAACCAAAAAAAAAAAATAATAAACATTGAATGGGGCGGGGTGGTATACCTACGGGTAGATGATTTTTTTTAAACAATCATAATTGCACCGTCGACTAGGCAACGGTTCATAGGTCATGCCAATTATTAGACATTGTATAGGTGTATTTTAGTGGTATTTCAATAATATGTACAAATTGCGATACTACACAGACTAATTCAGATGGAATTCAGAAAATGTAATTCGACGACGGATATAATATTATATACGTACAACTATAGTTTTAGGAATATTATGCATTGGTATTTATACGTCATATTATAATATAACAAGTGTTTGAGTTTCATACTACAGTGGTGATGCATTTATGGTATTATTGCGAACTTCAATATACACACGACTTAGGTACCATAATTATTAGGTACATAATATTATTGCATATTATAATTATACTGGGCTTATTAATATTTAATATACACATAATACGACTTAGGTAGGTACAATAGGCAATTAATATTATGCGTTCGTGCAGTGTCTCTACCATATTGTGAAACTTCCATGTATTACGAAGTCTCATTGATAACAAAAAAAATTTGCATTACACAGAAATTCGTTAAATATAATTTAATTAATTTGGTAAGTAATACTGTATAACTATATTGACTTACTTTCGTGTAGTTTAAATGTTTTGTCGATCGGTGAATCATAAAAATAATTTTTTAAACGCCGAAACAACTTCAATTGGAAGAAAAAGAAAATGAAACATTCATTTCGAACATTGTATTTATAGGTCATGCTCATAAATATTTATAGTTATAATACAAAACACATCAAATATAATATTATAAAAATATTTACAGCTACCTGCGAAGAAATATTGAAATACCGGCGTGTTATCTTACAAGATTAGATCGTTGGTGTTTATTTGATTCATCGATTTTCCTCTAAACCAAACGCTATTGTAGAATACACGTAAATAATAATATGATTGGTATATAATGACACTGGTTGGGTCTGAATACCTGGAAAATGCGCCTAATATATTTAATATTATAATATTATTAATGGCTTGGAGAAAACCAGCCACATAAAAAATTTAAACATAATATCGTTTTCAAAGAGAAATAATATCGTAATTCCATACCGTTAGCATTATGCACAAATATTATAACAATATTGTAAATGTATTATGTAAATAACAGTAATATACATATTATACGATCGCATCTAAAAATGTAAATGGTTTTTGTGGAAATAATATTTTTAATATCCCATGAATTACCTTGACGGTAAACGCAAAAAAACCGAGTCGGCACCAAAGGTTTTGTGTATCGATAAACACAATAATAATATATAAAAACGAATATAGCTAGTACAACTGAAAAGCCGGTCTAAATTATATTAAAAATGTTTAGTAGATAATATAAGAAAATTGATAACGACAATTGAGTGCGTTCTAAATTATATTCGCCATTCATCATTGATTTTTACCTTTTTATAATATTTATAAAATATAAACAAAAAATAAAAATGAACGGTGTATTAGTTTTAAATTCCACATATATATAGGTATAGTATATTACACGTATAATATATATTCTGTAAATTTGTGTTTACGAAATTAAATACAATTTTGATGCATTGGATTTTGAAGTAGTTATAATCAATTATTAGTTAGATGATAGTACTCATAATGTTTGAATGATCCAAATGGGGTGCATCAGTATTCAAAAACTCGACATTTTACGAGTTTTAAAATATGATTATTCAGTCGTAAATTAAATGTACATATATTATTGTTGTCATCAATATTGGATACAAAATATACAATATAATATCTACAATAATGCTAAAGTAGCTATAGTGAACAATATATACCGTTGGCAGTGGACATCTAATTCTACATCGTCCCTGTATTTAAGTGGTAGGTACGCAAACATATTATTATTTTATATAAAATAAAACGTTGCAAATGTCTTGTCGTATACGCGTCAAATATATAATAATATATATTATGCTACAATATTGCTATATATTATATCTCTGACATTATTTGCTGGAAATATACGACTGCGATGTAATTCGCAAATCGAATTAAATTTTTCTATGAGACCGACGACAGGAAATGAAAGCCGCCAGATGGAAAGCAAAGTCTTCATATACTATTTTTTTTTGATAACGATTCGTTGAATTAAATAAATACTCGTATATACGGAGCGATAGGATTGAATTCGTACTAAATATAAACAACAATATTAATATTTTTCTAACCATATGTGCCTGAATCGAGACGTATGCATGAATATTATAGTTATGAATAATAATTATTTGGAATGTGTTTTAATCACTTTATGTGCATCGGCGAATTAAGGATTTCCCTCCCCCTCCCACCACTTGTTTTCGCAAACAGTACAATTTGCAATTGATTTACCAACAAAGTATTGATCATGTGAGTTATAAGTCAACAAGAAATACTAAAAGTCTTAAATTTCAAATATAAGTAGGTATAATCTCTACGTATTACATAATATATTATGGCGTGAACTCATGTGTTTCTTATAATAGTAGAAAAATATTATACAGATTCAAATACATATTATATAATTATATATTATAATTATTTTCTCGCAATTCAAAAGACGTTTTCATAATCCAATATCTTTCAAAATGAAAGTTTTTTCCCTACTCCACATCCTCAAATGCAGGATTATAATAATATAATGTACAAAGAACTATAACAATAATACTCGTATGACCCAGTCGCATAAATTATTTGCGAATTGAGTATATTATATCCGATGGCAATTCTAGTTATGAGAGATGTTCATTGTACTGTACTGCTCTTTAAGTTTATGTTTAATCTTTTGACGCAAACTAGTATTTATTTTAAATTTATAATATTTATTCTTAAGATATTACTAACCGAGTTAACATCTAAACAATTCAGTGAATTAGTAGTTCGAAAAACCGTTTACGTTCTCGTTTAAATATATATAAATGTGAGAAAAAATTATAAAAAGTGACAACTAGTTCTAAGTAAATTTTAAAATACTTAAGGATATCAATATTTAACAAATAGGAACTGCTCATTTTTCATTTATTATCTACCTTTGCGAGTATATCCAGTTCTCAATAAACGCAATATATTAAACGATAAAATGCATATACTTCACCATATATACAACAAATAATAAAAATTTTATATCATCCAGTGAAATACCTATGTATAAACGATACAGGTAAATTTCACTGGATGATATAAGATTTTTATTGTTGTTTTGAAAAATGATCTAAACACAAATCAAACAAGTATACACAGGGGTATTGAGTAAAATCGTGTTTCAAAGCCAATTTATTATAGGTACTTATTAGGTACGCGTATTAAATTTCTAAATATTATTTTATCTATTTGTTTTTTTAATAATATTATTACAATGATAGTAAAAATAATTGTTTAAAATTGATTTTTTTTTTTTTTGCAGTGGAGGGCGGCTTGGAATCTCTAAAGTACCTCTTAATTGTGCCACTTAATACGACGTTTACAGTTTTACACATTGGTTTCCCCTACAAATTTACACCTCAGGGCATAATAAACGTCACGTCTGAGTTCTATGTATATTTTTACGGGGGATTCAAAAGTATGATTGTCAATTAACATAAATTACAGTCAGGAAGGTGCGGCGTTGAAGATTTGTTATTCTGCGGTTAAAAGTTTCGAATGCGTTTAAAATAAATTGCGAGTCGTTTAGTATTAACATTGATTATGGCGTTAATTTAAAAACTACGTGACTTTATTATATTAAAAACAACTATATATAGTATTATTTACTATCGTACTGCGCGCCGCGTTCTGTATAGTATATGCAAACGAATTCGACAATCGATATTATTATAATATTGTATTTAACAAATTGTTCGAACTTATGATTATTTATTCTAGATTTCGTACTCAATATTAAAACAGCACTTTTGCCTTTATGTACCACAGTTAAACAAAAGATAATTGGTTTTTTTTTAAATAAGCTTAAAATATAATATCAGATTTCAAGACAATCGCGAGCTCTTTTAACATGTCATGTACACACATGGTGGTCGGCGGTGGCATGAAATCAGAAATAAATAACGATGTAAGAACTCCTCATATATGGCTGAATAAACTACAACAGATACAAGGGCATTGCGATTTGCGACGGACTCGAATAGATTGAGCAAAAATATTACAACAGGTATTACGTATATTATAATATAAATTATTCATTTGGCCCGTTATTATATAGAAATAACAGCAACAAAGTGATAAATAATATGTGTGGATAACGACGCAGCTATAATATTAAATGACACGTATGTTGCGTATCTACTCCTATTTGATGTGTGTGCGTCTATTACGTGAATAACGTCTTCATCAACGACCAACAATATTGAAAACGATGAAAAACATATCCACGCTTAAACGACTATATTACAGACTGACTGCTTCATAAAACGTATCTACAACTTATAAGTGTTTGCACTCAAATACGATTTTTTGGAGCATGTAATAACTAAAAATGAAAATGGATATAATATTTTTACTCGTATTTTTTTCATCGTTGATTATACGACCATGGTAGTATCCATTTAGTAACTATTATTTCAGTAGTTGATATATTATTATTATGCATATAGAGTACATTTTATGCTGCACAATTAATTAATTGTGTGGCGCTAATGATGAGTTGTAGGATTGGTTGGCGACATCTGTTCACACGTCTTTGCTCTATATCAGCGTTTCCCAAAATATTCCTCCACCGGACACCTTAGAGTATAGTAAAAATAATTGTGGACTCCGTAATAAAAATAACCTAACCTAACAATATAATAATCGAATAATAATTCGCGGACACCCTTCGGCCCCCGAAGGACCCCTAGGGGTCAGTGGATCACAGTTTGGAAAATGCTGATCTATATAAATAATATTGTACAGTTATCGAGTAACTGTGGTTTATTTTATTTTGTATAAAATCGGCGTATTAACCACTTAAAGAGTTAAAGGTAATATAATTGTATAGCTACGCTTATTGGGCTAAATTAATCAAATTGTATTATATATTTATTTTTAACTATGTATGTATTTGATAAACAAAATAATAATAATAATTGTATGAGTTATGACTATTATAATAATATGCTGATATTTATATACATTGTATTTTTATTACATTGATGTAATTAACCGTAGTAACACGGCGTCTTGTATAGGCAATTTATCAACATGGATTCATTTTTCCGATATTGTTGTTCGTATAATTACAATGTATCCCAACGAAAACACTACACCATACTTCATATAAAAAAACGGTTCTAAAAGTATCATTTTATAGGTATGGCTAAGTCTTTAAAACTATAGATATCATTTATGATAAAATTATCTGCTAAATAATGTATAGTAAAATCAAGCTAAGTTCAATTTTTAGCAGATTATTTTAACATAAATGGTATTTATAGACTATTGTTCAAAGACTTATAGGTACGTACCTATAAAATGATATCACAACTTGAACTTTTAGAGCATTTTTTTACATGGAATATGGCGGAGTGTTTTAGTTGGGATATCACTCATTGTTTGTTGTTACCCCATTATTTCGGAAACATATTGGTTTTACAATGATCTTTTTTCTTTTTTTTTTCTTTGTTGGTTGCCATAGGTGTCAGATAGTGCATTTTAATGCGGGCCGCGAGGAATATTATCTAATAAAATGTTGAAAATACGCTACAATAGTTTCTAGTTAAATTGGTTATAATTCTGTTGATATTGTTCGAAATGATTTCAAAACTACACGCCATGCACTTCTACGTAAAATTTCCACTTAGATTACTGTATTTCAAACTTCATTATTCAACTACGAATTTGCCATGTTTTCTCAAGAAATTTTTTTCGTGAATCGTGTTGCCTTTTGTAAATTATGGTCTATCAGTTTTCGGGTGTATTTTAAGGCGCAATTTTCTTTTTATACTTAGCGCGACCCTTCCGGAATTATATTATGGAAGTATGTAACCATCCACTTTTGTTACTTGCCAGGTATAACAAGGTATAATATTATACATAATATATTATTGCATATAATGTACAAAACATCGAATTCGTCTTCGACAATACTCAAAGTATAAAGCCCAGATTTAACGCCTTTTAAAGGGACTGCGGGACTACACGACATTATGTACATGTATTATGTATTATTGCACAGTGTATAGTGACGAATCGCGCGAGGTACGACTGTTATCGTACGTATGTATAGGTACATTTATATACAGCTATTGAGCTATGTAGGCAGACGCCGTGTATGAAAAGGTAATGAGTTTTCGATAAATCTTCTTTCGTCTCGGTCATACTACTATATGAGTGCACAAGCTTACCCCTGTACCTGCCTGCACCCGTAAACCAGCGCCAGGATAAGTCTTTGACTTGAGCATTACATAATACTTACGTATAGGTATATACGATACAAATGTTTTCCTCGGATTTTATTTATATATTATGTGTGACGTGTGTGTGTGTGTGTGTGTGTGTGTGTGTGTGTCTGTGTCTGTGTACTATTACGTACGACATGTGTGTTATTACGACGCGGTGCCACAATAAATCCCCTAGGCCGAAAAGTAAGCATAAACCGTCGAGTGTATATCAATAATCCAACCTATTGCAATTATTTTGAATATACATTTTAAAACGGATTTTTGATTTAATTACGAAATTTCACGTTTGCCCATATATATCATACAAAGTACATTTTATTCTCGTAGGTCGTTCCACGTATTACAGGTACCCAAAATATAGCTATATATTTAGGGGGTGGGGACGTACATCAATTCAAATTGCGTCAGTTCGGGTGTTTAAAAAGACAAGATGATGGAAAAAAAATTGAATTCGAAGAATTTAATAATATATTTGAAAATATTTAAAAAAATTAAACTTCAGGTAATATTTAAAAAATATTAAAAATCGTTTTATAATAAAAATAATAAAAGATAGCATTAATGCAAGTTTAAACATGTCAAAAACATTCAACAATCCTAATCAGTTAGTTAATTTTTAACTAACTTAATAACTTAACTAGTTGATGTATCCATTGTTATACTATTAGCTTTTATAGTTAATTTGGAAAAATTATACGGAAGTTAAAAACATGTTGATACTTACAATAAGTTGTAGTTAAAACAAAATTATTGATTATTTTTTTTGTATTATCACGCTGCAAACAGTGATCTTAAATAGAAATAATTGATTTAATGAATACACGTTATGGCCTAAACCATTACAATTGGTGTGAAATAAAAAGGAATAATAGGATGCATTAAAAAAAAAAACTGTTTAATTAATTTATTGAAAAAATTAAAAATCACTATTTGTGATTCGGGTGGTAATAATGAAAAATTCCCTTCTTTAACTGAGTAAAGTTAATATTCGTCAATGGCGTAAATAGTGGGGAGGCCCCCTAGGCCAGAGCCCATAGTGAAATTGCAGGTTCAATTAAAGCATTTCATGATTAATTTAGCCGGTTGATTAAAATTGTTTTTAAGGAATCAACAAGGAAATGTTAGATTGTCAGGAATTGCTTTGATGACTTTGATGTTAAATTCACAGAAATATAACATTAAAATATATATATAAAATTATCAATATTTTTAAAAATAGAATTAAAAAATTAATTTTACATAATAATTATAAAACTAAATTGCGCAATTTTTATTCGTATTGTCTGTGTCATAATATTATAACCACCCAGCTCCCTAAAAATGTATAGTCGTGCTATGCTTGACTAGTGATACATTGGCCCATAGTGGAAATAATTTGTATGTACGCCACTATATTCGTCTCTATATTAACTTAAAACTTTAAGAGTTAAGTAAATTGTTCGTTTACTATTAAATCATGTCTTATTACTTAACGTTCATGTTACTGAATAATTAATTTAACTAACACAAGTTAATTTGTGCCATTAGCTTTCTCACCATTGAAAAATAACCAATTAGGCTCAAACTATTTACGTTTGGCTTACTTCTATTATTATTTTATGATTCAAATGTATAACCTTCGAATACATAACTATTTGAAAAAAAAATTATATTTCAAATACATTTTATTCGAAATTGAACACATGCAATTCGAACATGTGACCCGCTCCCTCTGTAAATATAATATATCCGAACTTATCGGTGACTTGTGATAAAATACACGTGTCAATAGTCAATACACGTACACCTATGCCGGTGGAACCGTGTGTTTTAAATTGGTTTTTGTTTCTGAAACCGATTAGTTTGTTTGCATAATGACAATCCAAAATTTAAATTCTTATGGCTAAACAAACCGAATTCTTTGGAGATTGCACCTCTGATTATGCTCCAGAATATTTTTTTTACAGCTTTTCCACATTACAAATATTCGTAAACGGTTTTCATGTGCTTACTGTTTGTTTTTCATACCAAACCAAGCAAATCAAATTCATGCAACGATATTAAGAAGTATCTTTTGAAAATATTTCAACCTTTTAATGTTCAAATATTGCATTTTGACTTTGATGAAGGAGCTCACGAAGTAATCAAAGAAATATTTCCAAATTACATTGTTGAAACTCGTCGTTTTTATCCACCTCTAAGCTTGATGGTGAAAAGAAATAAATACAAATACAAATATGTTTAGTGGACTTATTTTTAGAGACGGAGACTTGACGTACTTGCATTTTTATGCTTTTATGCTTTTATGCTATTCGTTGGTCGTATTTATAGACATTTGATTTATATCACACAAAATTCAATAGAGAAAATTTTAATTTAATATTTTTCCGATTATTTATTGGATTTACTACAATTCTTTATCAATTATAAAATGTACATTTTATGCTTTTCCTACTTTTTTTGTATCTTAGTTTTTTTTTCATTTTTCTCGTTTTGAGTCAGACTCATTTTGATATTTATTCACAAAAACACTAAGTGGGTTTTAACGGCTGTGTATGTACATTGTGAGTGTGGACTAGACCGTTTATCGACTGCAGCTATGATCGGCTTTCAAACAGATTTCAAATTTTATTAGTTAAATATAGACAGTGTTGCTTGCTCTCAAAAACGTCCCAAGTCCAAAGAAAGTAGTTATAGTAATATTTTCGCTTAACAAGTTATTATATTGACAATTACATGATTACCTAGTTGTTTATTTTGTTATGTATATTATTCAATTAAAATGTATACTAATAACCAGGGTTCGGATTTTATAGTATTTGCTAATTATTATAGGATACCAATAAAAATAGCACAGTCAGCTATAAATTTGTTTTATTACGCACCAGGGTCTACCTAAAATACTTCAAATATGAAATGTTATACTTCTATTTTTTTTTGCATATTTTGCATATTTTAACTTTTTAGTGCTATTTTTCAAGTTTTAGTGTTATGTTTTCCTAATTTGCATAATATAACGTTTTATTATGTATTTTAATAAATCTAAGTTGTATTAGAAGTAAGAACTAATTGGAATATTAGTTGTTCAACATACTAATATAATACCTATTTTATTTATTAAATGCATTTGAGTGAACATTTTCTCTTTTACCCGATTATGTGTAACGGACATTTTTATGCACCAAATATTTTTACTTGGATTTTTTTATCCCTGAATTTTTGGTCGTCTACCGTTTAGCCTTCCTACGACGTCATATTATTACTTTTATTATATATGTTATGTATTCATATCTCGAACTTTGATTGTCTGATTCCGAAACGTGCTTTTACGCGTATTGTTATAACTCATAATAATAATAATGATTATTGTACGGTAATATTATATCTTATGTACCGATGACGTCTGAATCAGCTATTGTCAGCTTTAAGTATTGTCTATGCGAATGGCAGTGTACACGTTGGTCTGGGGAACAAAATCTATACACATTATCATCGCATGGTTTAGTAATCGTTTTCCGTACGTACATATTTTAAATATAAAAGACCATTATGTTCAACTCGTCGCGAATAAAAATTGAATGACATTAACCAAGTCAGTGCCTCGGTGAACGTTTATGTACATATTGTCTATAAACTATTAGGGTTCGAAATTATTAATGCTCTGATACTATACTTAATTATTGTTTATTTAAACTATGAGAATATTTAACATAATATTACATAGAAACTAAAATTTAAAAAAAAAATTCCATCTCAGTAACGATAAAATATAATATTGAAACTTGTACATGATAAATGTTTATTAGTTTTAAATAAAAACAATAATATAATTGTTAGATTTTTAATTTAAATATTTCAAATTGTTTACAAATGTTCAATACATGCAACATAATGAGTACGGGCTTTTAATTTACAACAATGATGGTTAGGAATTTAAATACTAGAAAAGATATACACTAAGAATAAAAAAAAATTTACCATATTACCAATACGATCTATACACAAAATTATAGATAATACCTTTTTTAATTTTACTCATTGTGTCGTGACGTGCATTTATACTTATAAATTTAAATACACTAATAAAAAAAAAAAAACTAGCAAATTCAATAACTTTCGATCCTAATAATAGTCGAATGTACTATAGTATAGTATAATACATAGTAACCTAAACGTAACACCTTGCAGTTCCTTCAAACAAGACGTTTTCTGTCAACGTAAAACTCGTCAGAACTCAGACAATCGCTGAAAAATAAATATTTACCAATTTTAAAGTTATATGTATAAAATTATAAAAATAAAATTACTAATGTAATAATATTATCTAATATAATATACAACCTACAGACGAGAGTAATATACTAAATAGGCACCGAAAAAACATTATGCTTACCACGACCATCAGATATGAACCTACAACCTTAACTCATCGGCGAGTCCTCGGAACGAAGCGGTACAAATAAAATATAATATAGTGACGATATATGTAAAGTGTATATTTCTATCGTTTAAATTGCATTTCGATATCGGCGGAAACGTCTGTATCACAACGAATAACCGGGCGCGGTTAGGAAAAACTCTGTGACTGCGTCTGTACGCATTGTGTCATAGAATATAATAATAATAACATTATAGTACGTGTCTTCGATGATATTGACAGTTTGCAAAATGTAAATAAAACGAGTCACACATTGTCATGTATATAATATGTTATACACTACCTATACAGAGTTATCGATTTAACGCAATCATTATTCGAGTGCCATTACCTACGATAGTCTCGTTGAACGCTAAATCGATCACTTCACATAATATACAGTGTGTCATTTTTGTGCTCGTCATTCGTCAATAACTTAATTTTTATTTTATATTAGAATATATAAAAATATAAAATTAATAAACATGTGCCAATATATTATTATATAATTATATAGTTTTAGAAAACCACGCACAGATATATTGTGATGTAACGGCTTACAACAAATATAGGTACATCTAATTAGTAATTTCAGACTTGGGTCTGTGAAGAACAATTATTATTGAGACTATGTGAATGATAATATTTTTATGAAATATTAGCACAATTTTAATATAATATAACACATTTTTTTCTAATTATTCAATAACGTGCACAAAATAGATCCAATAGTCAAATTGATTCATAAAAAATCTAATATATTAAATTTTTACGAATCAATTTAATTAACCCATTTTTTCTATTTTAATGGCTTATTTTACAATTTTAATTGCATATATCATCTTTTAGTGCATATTTCGATATTTTATTATACATTTTTCAAATATGTACTATTGTAATATAAGAAAAAAATATTATACTTTTATTGTTTCGGTTCATGTAAAAATAAACTAATAGATACACTTGTAGGTATAATCGGTTTTACCAAAGATGACCTTAGATCAATAATCGGTAAAATAAAAAACGTATACCAAGATAAGAAAATATCGATTACGACCATTGACCATTGACATTATTTCAGACAAAAACGAAGAAAAGTATTTATAGTACATAGTGTTATATAATTTCAAATACATTGATTTAATTAAAATATGTACAAAAAATATAATTTTTTGCTTATTTTGTATGCATAATTTTTATCTTTCATGCATATTTCAAAATTTCAGTGCATATATTTATGTATATTTAAGATTTTTAGTGTATTTTTAATGCATATAAATCCGCGCTCTACCTGTAAGGTAAAAAAAAACATGGGTACAGGTATACTTTATTTACAAAAAATAAAATTAATACTCTATAATACAGCCAAAACGAGTGGTTAAGTTAGAGTAGGTTAGGTTAAGGGTGGAGATTAATTCGCACCTTTAGATTATAAGATATTACGATTCATGTTATGATAATAATAGGTATAGGAACTAAAATAAATAATAATGACTATTTTTCGAATGCTTGAAAATTGATGACCGCAAAAACCGCCGTTACCTGATATGAGCAGACGAAAAACATAATATTTTGTGCCTACTGCCTAGTACTAGTTACAAATTACACACTGAAAAATCTTTCAGTTGAACTTTAAAGCTTTATCAGACACTTTTAACTGTAGGCCAAAGATGTTTCTACAGTAGTACAGTTTAATTTTAACTTGAACAAATTTGGTAATATTGCATTCGCAGTATATCCAGATAATTATTCATGTATTTTTCAATGAAGAATCTTCGTACAATCGTGAATAAGATATAATAATAATAATAAACATTTGAAATATATATTATGTAAAATTATAATTTCGTACTCCTACTTGTTATTGTTATTATTACGATGTCTATAAAAAAATAGATGGGAGATAATATTATGGTGATCACTTCAATTCGTGGTGGAAACGTGTACGATTGTTTTGCCTTTATTGGCTGTCACGAGAGTATGGTCTACATAATTTTTTTTTCTGCAAACGGTTTAAATAAGTTACCCTCATCACATAAAACATACTTAGGTACAGGGTTTTTATGCACCATTGAATAAAGGCAATACTCCAAGTTAATCTCCACGACGCAGACACCTGATGAGGAAATCTACAAAATGTCTTGTTTGCAATGGCATCTGACAACAATAAGAGTTCAATGTTAAAAAATAAGGTGACAATGCAAAGCTTACTCGTTTGCGTTGTAGTCCAATGTATCATCAGACTGTTCTCATGTTTAAAAGATATTTTAATCGAGACTTTAGGTATACATTTCGATTGTCGGATCTAAAGGGACATTGTTGTGATGTGAACTTTTATTTGTAGTCAACATTTGGTCTGCATTCAATAAGACCAAATAAGAATTAAAATAATATTTTCCTGGTAAAAATATCGATCATTAACGGATAAGAAATTTTGGTTTTTTTTCAATCGCCCAATGGTGGACACTCGAATGGTTTAGTTTAACAGGCCATATAAATTGTTATTCTGTATATTGACAATATAGAAAAGAAAAATCTTTGCTCGGAGTAAGATTTTTTCGTTTAACCTTGTCAACTGGAAAATAAATCATATTTATTAAATTAAATTATTTATTCTTTATTTCGGGTACAATGATTTATCGTTGAATTCAAATTTAACATTTCCATGACAGTGACCTACTCAATGAAGAGCAACACTCGACACCTACTATACAGCAGAACGACTTCCCCCAGTGATTTATATTTTTATTACCTATCTTAAACTTTAGAGTTTTTAAATTAAATAATTCGAAATAATTTGAAATTTGTACTTAAAATATATAATCAATTCATGATGTTTTTAACATTTATGGCTTTTTTTTATAGTTTATTTTACTTTTAAAGCATTTTTCTCTGTGATTGGTAATTTCATACATTTATCTATTTAAGCAGTATAAGTATAGTTATAATATTATAGAGCTGTACATTTGTAATAAGTAATATAGAATTTCAAACGATCGATTTAACTGAGATAATAACCAATGAGAGCTGTGATGTGTTATAGCTTTATGTGTATCATTAGGTATGTTTGATTGTTGTGTACCTACCTATTATCTAAATGAAACAATGAAAAAATTTGGCCAACTAAAATAAAAAAAACACTATTCTACCTACCCATTATAAAATATTTTTTAATTTTATTCATTACCTACCTATGTTTTTATGTAAACGTACAAAAATTAAATTAATAATAATATTGTAATATTATATGTTTTTGCACATTTTTTATGACTAATGCATATGATGCTCAAAAAATATCATAATCCCATAGTCCAATTGCAATTTAAAATGAAATCGAAATTCTTGTTTTGTTGTTTATCCCCTTTTATAATTAAATATGCTACCACTAATTAAATAGATCATCTATAGTCTATAAACTACGTGGTGGGCGGGAATTCGATTGATTTTTCAATCAATAATATTTCTAGTAGGCGTTCTAAATTAATCGTGTATTTATATTTATATACAGTGTGTATCACGAAGTTGTAATACATTTAAATCTATGTAAAATAATTAGCTCATTGTACACACATAATTGTATAAAATATATATTATTAATAATATAATATGATAAGACGGAATGATTTTGGGTATCAACGGAGCAAAAATAAATTTAGATATTGGTTTTTCAGTGATGTGTGTTTTATTATTATTTTATTTTTTTGTTATTTTTTCTGTCTGTTATCTCCTTTTAGTTGAATTTTCTGATCTCTTGCTTCAGAATTTTTATAGTAGAAAGTGAATTTAGTTGGTACTTTGGGGGTCAAAAGTAAGAAATGTCCAGTAATTTTTAAATCTCTAATGAAAAACATAAAGAAAAGGAAAAATTAGAATTTTCACTTAAATTTTTTAACAAAATAGATTTTGTTTTTGGTCAAACGTAAAAACTAATAACCTTAAATACTTTAAATTATTTTAAAATTTAAAATCGTTCTACTTTTATGCTTAATTGATGAATTTGCTTGAGAGAAATGGTTTTGCAGTAAACCAATTTTATGGTTCTTAGCTAATTTTTAAATCAGATCATTGAAAAAAAGATTTACTGTGATATAAGTATCTAATATACTATATATTTGATGAAAATTTGAATATTCTCCCCAAACCCTCTTCTAGCTGCACATATGTTATGATGATTATATTTACTATTTTTACGAAATTGGTTAACACGATAGAAATCATCCAGCGGTCTCAGCAGAAACTCATAACATATTGTACACTTATATTATGCAATTATGTTACACAATATTATAATGTCCATATCATATCATACCATATCATATTATATCATATTATTATCATGATATTGTAAATTGGGATGCATAAAACGAAATATCGGATGAAACGACACTGTCGGATGCAAAACAATCACTATTTACTGGTCCCTTCAGTGCTGTTAAATTATAAATATACAGTCTGAACTGTTTATACATTTATAGGGATAACGACCGTACAACAAAAAAACAAAAACCTTATAGTATATTATTATTGTAAACAACATTTCAGAAAACTACCAATCACTCCGTATTTCGTACGTAATAGGACCTAACCATAGGTTTCGCCCTATATATAATTGAAATGCGGTATCATTATTTATAAATTCGGTCGAATCGTACCTGCTGCTACAGGTGGTAATAATCCCCGTCAGCCCGTCCGTGAAAACGCAGCCATTTTGCGGCATCGTGATTGGCGACAAAAACTAGAATGTAATAAAAAATTTAAACCAAAATGTCAGAGTAAAGTGTCATTGTTTCAATATGTGCAATTTTTTTTTATCAATTAATATCCTCTCAATATTTTATCACTTAGGCGTTTGATTTATGCGTGAATTTTGTCTGTACCTACTGGTTATAGACTTCTAATTGAGAAATAAATAAATGTGTAGCTAAATTGTTTAAGAGTATATTTCGTTAGGTTCTATTATGATCTACTGCACAAACACTTAAAATATTACCGAATTTGTATTTGATGTTTAGCTTTAAACTTCTTTAGTTATTTTTATCTTCAATAAAAAACTAAAATTATTAATCATAAATATTAAGTAAAATAACACAATTGTTGTCATACTTTATATATTTGTATAATATAATATTATATTCACATACTGTCTCTACAATCTTTTATTTTAAGTTGGAAGTTACTCTTACATAGGTGTCTATAGTTCGATTATAGTTTTTTAGATTAGTAAAATATATTTATTTTATATTAATATATTCGTTATTTATTTTGTTAGTCGTATTTACGCTACTGATGCGTCCATATTTATAGCTGTTAAATGTATTCTGAGAATACTGCTCACCCTATGACAGACCGACAAGATTTTGGGTTACTGCTGTGTGCGAGCAGGGAGGTTTTTTTGCTTGTTTCATCGCAAACCAGGAAATGGAAAAATGGAATTTTAAATTTATTTATATTTCTTTTAAACAGAGTTATTTTTGTACTATTAATCATAAAAAATTTAAAAGAGTAAATTCAAATTTAAGTTGCTCTTGAACGTTTTAAAACAAATTTTTAAAACCATTATCCTAAAATATTGCCGAGTTCCTGCAGTGGCATATTTTATGCGGCGATGGGTGGATCTCCCTCAACCCTTGGTCATCTATCTTCAGACTGCCTGGTTCACGATGACCGAATTGCTCTGTATAAAGTGTATATTATATACTCGTTAACCATATAACGTTTATTATGTACGTAGCGGTGATTTATTTCGTTTCATTTTTTTTTTTTTTACAATACGATGACAACGATATGCAGTGGTAATTCGGTATGCCTTTTTGTGAAGCTTAAGACCACCGCGCACGAAAACAATAATAGGTCTTATTGTAAAAGTCAATCGCGAAAATGTTAATATTATACTGTTTGCTTTTATTTTACGCCATGATATTATGTCTCCTCTTGATCGCCTGGAGCAGTGTCTGTAACGAATTGTATTGTTGTTTCATCGGAGTGTATATTATACCTACAAAGTTCGTTGCGGTTTTACGAAAACTGTTTTGCCATCGTCCTTCGTATTTTACGTATAACATTATTATTATTATTATATTGGTTTGTGAACCTCGACCCTCTCAACCACTACGATCAACCCCCTCCCGCCATCTCACCAATACCGTTTTTAAGCCGGGTTTAAAATTTGTTGTTGGTGCACAAGAATACTTCCACAAAATCCATTATTATTAGCCGAAATTATTTATGCACATCATTATTCGATAAACGCAACGGCAATTAATAAACGATAAGGCGCGCTCGTGTATATAATAATATATTTATACATAATATATAATATATATATAAATGTGTGTATTAAACGAGTGTATAATGTATTAATGCATATTATATGTACATTACAGCCCACGACATTATTGTGTGTGTATTTATATAAATTAATGGATTTACAAATTTTATGGGACTTGCGTATTTGGCTCACAAATTGTATATGTAATTATATTGTGTATTCAATTGTACAGCACAACAAGGTGGAGCAAGTAATATATTACGAATAGTTGGGTCCCGTTGTGGCGTGTATCGTATCCGTATGGTATTATAACCAGAATGCTAGATAGGTATAGATATTATAAATTATTAATATGATCTCGTAACTACATCGTGAAATCGATCTTTTCACGAAATTTTGTTGACGGCGCATAATTTTTTATCAAATTTATAATTTTTTATAATAGTGGACCAAAATAAACGCTCGAATTTGACATGGGTTAGTTGGTTTTAAGGATATGACTGTACACTTCGAGTACCTATTACACTTTTTATTAGCATATTATTATTATTATTTACTATATTGTTTTACAAGAGGATATATTTTGTAATTTTTAAAACATGACCTTCGATATTACACTGTCAGTACTAAGGACTGTACATGTTGGCTTAAATATAGCTAGTTCTATCCAAAATAACTGTATATTTATTTATCAATTATTTCTATATATTTTGTATACGTGTATAAGTAAGTATAATAAATAGTAAATCAAATATCAATGTATAATAACTATGGGTTTTATTGAAATATGATCAGTGTTGTATTAAAACTTAAAGCCTATTTTTCTATAAATTCTAGAAAAAGTCTTATATTTTTTTTTGGAACAAACAAGAATATACTATATACAATCTGTAAAAAAATTGTACAATAAGTAAAATTGGAGGGGAGTGGGAGTACAAGAGTACAGGACGGGATGGCTTGATGGAAGGGGGGCCCAATCCTACTTAATAATTCTAGGTTATTAATTTTATTTTTATGTTGAGGTGGTTTCTGGGCCAATTTCACTTAAAACAGTGTGGTGGGTTATCTGGAAGTGTAAACGAGGAAAGGTATAAAATTAGGAAATTGTTTTGAAGAAGGTCAGATTGAAAGAAAAAATTGCTGATGTAACAGGGCCTGTTCAGGGGGAAATTGTAATGAGACGAAGGCACACTGACTGGAATGATTGAAATATTTTAATATTGGATGTTTTGGCCATTACCCCTAGCTTAATTTTTAGCTTTTCGATGGGTGGATACTTTGTTTATAGACTAAGCGTTTGATATTGAGTGGAAGATTGGAAGATTTGATTTAAAGAGGGGTCTACGTTTATGGGTTTAATGTTAAGGGATTTTATATGAGTGGCCCATGTAAGTTTATTGTCTGGGTGGACTCTAAGATATCACGTGACTTTTTTGGTGAGAATCATTTCGTTATTAATAGTCATGGAGGGGGGAGGGCTGGTGTAGGTAGAAAGATGCGTGTGCTGATTTGTTCGAATTTATTTTAATTCTCCGCAGGTTGAACCAGGTTTGGAGTACATTAAGGTGTGTTTGGAGTGCGTCAGAGGCTCTGGTTAAGTCAAAATTTGTTGAAATAATGGCTGTATATCAGGGAAGAAAGCAACTACAATAAGTTGACCCGGGATGCTTAAGATTGTTGTTGAGAAAAGAGTTGAACAGAGAGCGACCTCTGGTGTTGGTTGTTGTAGAGCCACACATTTGGTGCTTTTAGTTTAAATCTCCTCTTGAGAAGAATGTATGACCAAGGGATTGAAAGTAGAGATAAAGTCAGCGGTAGTTATTTTATTGGCCTGTCCCGGAGGACAGTAAACAGCGAAGATAGAGGTAGGAATATGATTTAACAACAAGGAAATGTTGGTGGTTTGAAGGGTGGAGTTTGAAACTGAGGAGGAGCAGTGTGGTTTATATTAGATATAATTATGATTGCAAATGAAGCGTGTTCTGTTCCATCTGGATGACCACAGTGATATGTGGTATAACCTGACATTTAAAATGTGGATAATGAAGTTAGGTAGGCATCACAAAATATTAAGATAGTATCTATGTTTTTCGGTAATATAAAAGCTTTGAGTTCGTTTTTTTGTCTAATTATGTCATTTTCATTCCAAAAGAGGATTGTAACAAGGTGAAGGATAATTTAATAATTGGAAAGAAATTTAAGTCGTTAATTGTATATTTTACAGGAGAATTGTTTGCACTTTGCCACTTTTTTGATGATCTTACAAAAAGAATAGTTGTCGATGACCGCATGAATAAATATTGGTGGAGGAGATGGTTTTGATAAGATGGAAGAAGGTTCGTTTTAAACAGGGTCTAGATCCATGTCTTCTGGATTATTGACCAGATTTTTGGGATACTCAGTTTGATTTGAAAGCGGCGAAAAACGATAATTTGAAACATATCTTGTTTGTTTTTGATGGCGGTTGACTGAATTTGGAGATTGAGATGGTTTTAAAAAAACGTATGGATGCTGTGGGAGTGATTAATATGTTATTTTGAGTGGATTGTGTTGACGAAGAAGCTGAGTGATTTGACGCACTCTGATACGTTATTTTGGAATAATTAGTGGAGGGATGGTTTTATAATTATTATTCGGAAATGTTGTCATTGAGGTTTGTTATCGTGAGATATCGTTAATAGCTGGCCAACAGTCGGCTGGCTGGCGTGGGCCGTACTGAATGTCAGTGATGAATTTAATTAGTTTAATTAAATAATTAATAAAAGTACCAGATACAGGAAGGCGAAGTTCCTTTTCATGTGCGAAATATGTTATTTGGCTGGGTGGAAAGTTGATACTCTTTGGAAAAGATATGTTTTTGTTTGAAAAAAAAATGGTTGAAAATACGAGACGTGGTCGCAAAAAATAAAGAAATAACAACGGCACGCACTGTTTCATTATCGACGGTCGATACCGAACTAAAAGCCTTATTCAAAAGTTGATCATAATTATATATTATTAAAAACAGGTCTTGTTTTAAATTATAAATACATTTTATTTTTAATTATAACTATACTAAACACGTTTTTAAGATACATTTATGAAAATAATTGTGTATGATCATAAAATAATGACGTTTCATATTATATTGATAGTTTGTGTAAGCATAAAAAATTTTCAAAAATAGAAATTGTGATACACTAAGTTGATGGCCAAATTGTAAAATAATAAATTGCAGAATGTTCTTTGAGCTTTTCTTTCTTAATAATAAAAATATGTGTCAGTATTGAATTATTAAATTTGTAGCTAATTTTCAAAGAAATAGAGCCATATTATTTACTTTATGGCAGTATACATATTTTAATTAATTCAATTAATCACTGAAATCAAAATTCGAAACTGCCTTATTTCGATTTGTGGTGTTCTTGCACTAAATAAGATCTAATTAATCGTGTGATATGTAAAAAACAGCAATTTATAGAGTTGTGGTGGTATTGCATTTTATAATTTGTTATTATTGCAGCCACAATATAAACTGCAATACTGCCGTATTTTAGTATATGGCTGTCTTAAAATCAATTTCTGTATGCATACGGACTCATATCAAAATATGATAGTTTTTTACTTGCTAAAAAAATTTTAAAAAGCCAAAAGTCTAACTTTTTGGGTTTAAGAGAGTATTTCATAATATTTGAAAAAGTCATATTGTGAAGTATCTTGAAAGTATTTAAGTTGATTTCAAACGCGTAAGTAAAAACTCTTTCAAATTTTTTAGATTTAAACATAACATAATCACTTTTTCTCAAAATTAAAAAATTGGGTTGTGACAATCTTGTTCTAGAGGTGCGAAATATATATATATAATAGTATGTAATTTTTTTTTGTTCATTCGTTTGTTACAATTTTTAATTTTTACATTTCGAAATGAACTCTGAATTGTATATATGTGGTTAAAAATGGGTGATTTAAATTACAGTAATTGTACATGAAACCACGCCAAACAATAAAAATGTCACACTCTTATATAGTCACATGGAAGCATTCCCTCGGTATATTATAACCGGGAAGTTACTTTTAAAGTAGTATAATATATCTCAAACAATAATTTAATTTTTATCATATTATAATTGTATTAAAAATATGAACTTGTGTAAATAATCATTTTTGAGGGGCTCATTTAGATGGATATGTGGTAATAAAAATATTTTATAAGATCAGTTTTAATTTAATATTATATTATTTGGCGCCACTGCTGATGTATCTAAATTGCCTATACAACACGCCGTCTTACGGGTTATGTTTGACTCGTCTATAAAAAAGGCTTTGTTAGGTTAGGTTAGGCTTCGTTATAGCTTCGTTTATGTATGCGAACTGTTAAGTGTGATGTATTGTTGTTTTCGCTACTTTCGACTTTAAAATATATAAACGATGAATCATCGCTTTTAAAATTTTCTGAGTATAGTTCCGTAAATATATATATACTTATGGTACTTATTTGCATGGAAAGTTTTTGAAATTATCAATGCTCGTGAAAAGAATACGGTAAATGTCTTAAAAAAAGTATAGTCACATTTGTATTGTTAGAACAATACTAATTCAAAATAGATAGTTCGAATTTTCAGGGTTTTTTATTTTGTGATTTATCACAACATATAATCAAAATCTTTTTCATAATACAGGTGTGCCGCAGTACGCATGAGACAGTCAGTAATCGTTTTCAATTGATCACTGAAGATTTTCCACGTACAAAGAAATCGTACATTTGTCTGCTAACATCTAAATTAACCTAAATGTTTAACTTTATATAATTTAAAAGATCAAACATTACAAACCAATTAATATTTTTTATAAATATTTTTAATTTATATTTTTTTATGTGAAATTTTATATAAACAATGATAACTCGTTTTAATCTAAATCCAAAAGATTTAAATTTTTTTGTGATTTATAATTTTTATTGAATTGTTATGTTTATAACACAACGATGATGGTCATGGAATAACTGTTTTAGATTTTAGATTTCCGATCGGAATATATAACTACAGCTGTAGGTCTTAATGTAGTATTTCAGTTTATTTGGTAAGACTCTTTTTGTGACAGATATAAATTGTTATCCAAAATTCACTTATTGTATTGTCTACGTCCGTCGTCTATAGTTAAGAAGAAACGGGCGTTAATCCATTAATATATTATATATAATATATTTAGTAACTTAATACATTTAATTTTAAACTGTTCATTATTTTTGTCTAGTGATCGCATTACGATATAGCACGTAATTATCGAACAAAATAGTCTTTGAATTGTTTTGGTTTTGTGTGGATATTTTAAAACAATTTCGGCACTTTTAAATCATTGGGAAATTAAAACAATAAAATCCTGCAGGAAAATAACTAAATATTTTCACACAAATCAATTATTTAATTACTAAAAATTATAGCTAATAAATTATTATGAATATTATACAATTATACAATAAACAATTATTTTTTCTTTTATACTTTTGTTTGTATTTATCATGCAGTTTGTAGATACACGCGTTTAGAGATTTTAATAATGAAAATTTCTGTTTAATTATTGAACAAAAAAATCTGTTTTAGTTATGAACTAAAATCCGGAGGTCTGGAAGATAAATCATAATCTTGTTTGCAAAGTTTGTTCATAGCCGATTCCTTCTGTATACATTTTATTTTTTTCGTACATTTTACCAGTTTCCAGTTGTCTGCAACTTATTATTTTCCTCGACCAACATAAATAGAAAATTCTTCTTTAAATAAAGAATAGAAATTTAATTTAGGTATTTGCATAGTAATAATATACCTATTAAATATGTGAAATGGAAAATCACCAAGTATTAATATTACTGGTTTTTCATTTACCATAAATATACACAGTCGTTTTATTAGTTCATATTTATATCATATTATTATTGAATATTGGTCGAAAGGTTTCAGAATATTGTCTACTTTTCAACTAGTAAATCAATAATTGTTATAAATTATAATCGTAGTCACGCAAACATCAAACCGATAGAAATGGAAGATAATTATTTTCACACAATGAAAATATTGAGAAACTTAATACAATATATTATAATTAAATTCAAATCAGAATACGAAATTCAATTTAATATAAACGTTTTCCAAATACCACCGTTTAGACTAGTTTTGAAATACGAATATTATAACGTTGGAATACTTTTAAACAACTTCTGTGGTACATAATAGCACACTATACAGTACACAGCATCACGAAAACCACTAGAGAATACAAATACATAACTACATAAGTAAAATCTCGTTATAAATTATACGAACAATGTGGGATTATATTATATTATATTTCCAAACAGCATTTAATTTAATAAATATAAATTATCATCTCATAACGTAGGTAAAATTAACATTTGTTATTACTGATTATACAACTGAAGGTCCCTAGAAAACTTAAAATACGCCCAGAATATTCTAAATAGAAATAAATTACATGGCCATCAATCATAAATCATCCGAATGTGCAACGTTAAATATAATTTGACTGATTTCCGATCCTATTCAAGTGAATGTTAAGTACCTAATTTGGTGTGTTACAAATGAGCAATACATATTATGATGTAGGTACAGTTGTAACTTGTAGGTTAGCCTACAACTGTACCTAGAACTTGCGAAGGTTAAAAAACATCCATATGTTTTTGCATAAATTGTCAGATATACTTTACTTAACCTAGTTAACCTATTTTCTTAAATAACTATGAGATATATTTATTGACTCTCTAATACTTGTGCAAATATAAATGTTAGCATTAGAATCTTACACATATGTATCTACTATCTAATATGGACGAATAAATATTTTGTCAGAATTGCTCTAAGAACCCATATTATATATATGTATACTAATTTTCATATAAATTTAATAATTATTCTGCTTTGTTTCACCATTATCAACTGAGGATACAATTTATATTTATGTACCAAACCCTGTAAATAAAATAACGGCTAATACCATGCTGTGGGTATTACTGTTATACAATATACCATCCTTAACTTTTTACCAAATGGTTTTTATCTCTATTTCATTTTTTTTACGTCCTTCATGAAGCCACAGTGAGGTATGTGTGTCATCATGTTTTTAATTTTGCCGCGGGTTAATGTTTCGACGTGTGTTACAGTATTTTTTTTGTGTAGAGTTAACATCATTTCTGCTATACCTAATTATCCGAAAACAAACCATGGTAGAACCCCGCAGCAGTTTAATAATTTTAGTCATTATACATATTATATATTGTATAGTAAGTTTATACAAACATAATAATATTATATATACATATATATTATATATATACATATATATTATATATATATATATATACATACTGAGGATTCTTCTATCGGGCACTGACTTAAAAAATATAGGTGCAGTTTTTAATATTTTATAAACTTTAAAAACAAATAACTATGGTCATGGAAAAATGTATAAAGGTGTATTGTTATGTTTATAAACATCAAAAAAAAAAAATGTATTAACAAACTTTAAGTATTTCCTAAGATTGTGCATGGTTTTGAGTTCACGACAAAAAAAAATCACACTGTGTGTGTGTGTGTGTGTGTGTGTGTGTGTATGTGTTCATCCAATGCAGTCGTTTTTTGAAGGGCAATTTATTATATTATAGAATAGACATGAAAGTCTTGTTCTCTCTGTATACTATGCCAAAGAGATTATAATGAAATAGAATGTCACACAGCAATTCTTAATTTAAGCATAATGAGATGATAGTTTTACGGCGACATAATATGGTTCACTGCCAGTAGATTTCTGTAGTTATATATTTTATTTAATTAATATCATAAATTAATCGTTGTATCAAAATGCCGTACCAACAATAAATTTCGGGGGTTGTAGGGGTTGCAGGGTTCTATATACTCATACAACTTACTTGGATAGGTACCTAATTAGTAATTACTAGTTTTATACAAATATTGTGCTGTTTTATTTGTAGAGTTGTACGGCGATGAGTGGCGGGAATGCATGTGATGATTCTTATACTCACATTTGTGAGATTTTAACGTTGTCAGCTATTAACTAGGTATGTATTATATCTAAAATTAAAATAATTATTGTTAAATATATCATGAAAAAATTATTTATAACTTATTTTATGTTTTATGTGTGTATTTATTAAAAAATTAAAATTGATTTACCTACATACAATTTTAAATGATTACATGACAATGCTAAGAATATTCTTCTAAAAACGTTTATTATGTTATTGACGACGGAAAAATAATTTTTAATTTCCGATCGTTAGATAAGTTCATGGATAATTAATTTAGATTTGATTTGTGCTGCTTCAAATACGGAAGTATATTTAAATAACATAGGGTAATGGACGTGGAGCTGACCTAATGATTACGGTTCACGGAGAATACTGTTCAATGATTGTCCATATTTGTTGTAAAAAACCGTACATTAGTCATTTATAAAAATTGAATTTGTATTAAAATGTATTATTATAAAATAATTAACGATAATTCAATGAAAAATTTTTGTATTGGAGGATCCCGTATAATATAGTTATACAATACTCACTGTTCCACTCGGCGTTTCCCTTGCAAATATTTGTTTTTATTTTTCAAATATATTTGTAAAAAAAATGTTCATGCAATATTTCAGCTAAGTGTAATATTAATATAATTTATAACCAATGGAAACCATTTAAATAAATAACAATAATTTAACTAAAAAAATATTTTTGTGCGGGCTACCATTTAGCTACCGTTTACCTACCTATAGGGGTTGAAAAAATTGGTATAAACACCCTTCAAGTCTCAAAGAATCGATTTATAAAACTTTTACTGAAAACAGTCCAGAAAGTTTAGTGTCTCTAGCTAACAACATAACGGATAGACAGACAAAGACCGACAAACATCCTTTTATACATAAATTATACAAAAGCCGTCTTTTTTAAAAAATATATACAATCTATACAAAAATGTACGTACAATATGCATATGTTGTGAAAGAATAAAAAATATTATAAATTCAATAAATTAAAGTAATACATCTTTGTGAAGATAACCGTTCATTTATGGAACTTCAGTTCTTAAGTTATGAGGATAATTTATCTTTTAGGTGGCGAGTTTGAATTTTGGGGAGCTTATCAGAAGACAGGTTTATAATTAATTATTATAATAAATTAAGCTTATTTCATTATATTTCAATAACATTTCTACTTATTATAAAATATTTGTGAATAAATATAGATACATAAACATAATATTATTATGCCTTATAAAAATGCTATAATTTGTTGGTAATAAATAAAATTATTTTTGTACTTTGCATGTCTAATGTTCGCGAACGAACATTTCGGAGAGTGTAGACTATAGAGATATAGTTTTATTATGATAATGCTTAAGAACAAATTTCTATAAAGGTAACACGAATATTCTAAGCATAATAGCAGGATGTTACAAGTATTTCTTACGGAATGTCCGTCCGCCTGATTGGGACTTTGTTGAGGGCTACAATGATTATGCCACAAGAACGCCAACCGACGCCGTAAAATGATAAAATTTGCAGAAACGATCAGAGCTGTAAATACATTTCGTGAAACTAAACTTCTGCAGTTTTGGTGGTTTCGTAAACCGTAATAAGTTGAATTTCGAATATGAATCGCGCCCTTTAGGCATGCGAAACAATTTCCACAACGACCCGATCGTCAAAGTATCCGCCACCGAAAGTCTCTTTGTAAAATATAATAGGTAGTTTGAATATAATATAAATAAATTATTATAATCTTCTTTATCCACGACCTGCTACGTAAATAAAATACGAGGATGTCACTTTTGAAGTCCGATTTGTATAGGTATCAGCGTATATAAAATAAACTGCCCCGGAGCGAATTGTAATTATTTTTGTATTATATCTTTAAGTCGTAAGTACGACAAAAGGAAAACACGACGTTTGTTTTTTATACAATACCTTTGTGTGCGCGTGACAGAGCGGTGAAACTTTTAACTAACCACGTTGGCGAATGTCGCAACTTAGTTCTTAGAATCTTAGACGACGGTCTGTTGTCTAGAGATTAACGTTTTATAATAATTGGATCTCGGCTTTTTACAGAAGGTACGCACTAATTGGGAGTGTAGTTAGAGTTTTGGTAGTACACACATAGGTTCGGCCCGCGCATAAAATGTAGTTACTATATTATCATAATGTGATCTTAGATGTATATTTCAAAAGTGAAAACTTTATTTTAAATTCATATTGAAGTTTGAAATTAATCTGGAAAAACAAAACATATTTGTTGACAATATCTGCGTTTCATTTACCTATACTGGTCTGAAACAGCCTTCACTCCTGAGTTTGTAATAATGATAAAGAAAATGTATCGTATGGTTTGCTGCAGTCTACAATTATTCCGGAATAATTAGTGTACTTCTGGGATTTCATCGATTTTGACAGACATTTTTAGGGGAATAGTTACATAGATTTTCGATACTATCGATTCCATCACTACAAAGTGCAGCAGTTAATTATTATACTAATTATTAACACATCGATTCCAACAATTTTAAGTTGTTTCAAGTTTAAGTAACATTAGATTTTGCTATTGTTTTTCATAACATTCATTGTCAACTATAGTTCAACAAGACAATTCATTAAGTGGATTGTGGAAAATATAAGCTTACATCACATATTAATTTTAATATTTAATTTATCGGTACCTGATTTATTATTTTGTAGATTAGTATGATGATTTTAAAATATTAAGTATATAAGCATAATTTATGAATAATTGATAATATTAAATTTTGAGTATATAAGCATAATTTGTGCATAATTGATAATATTACATTTTGGTTAAACTATGTCTATTTCGTATGTACATATGAGTAATTATTTCCAAAAAATTAAACCTACTTATGATATTCTATCATAGTTTCCAGCAACGTAAAAATATTGTAATTAATAATTATAATATTATTACATTGGTACATATTCTATAAAAAATATTTTTTTTTATGTAATTAAGTCAAATATAAAGTTATATTTATATTACATTAAAGTGTACTTAAAGAGTAACCAAGGCGATCTCAGGTAGAAATTGGTGTAATAGGTGGTGGAATCGATATACTCTTTTAAAACTACCTGAAGTGGTGGAATGAATAAATTGGTACTATGGAATCGATGTTGAAATAGTACTTGAAGAAATCTGCAACTGAATAGTGTACTACCAAATTAATTTGGTACCCGACTACCAGTAAAAATTACTACTTGAATATTCATGATGGACCGGTAGACAAAATATCCAAAATCAAAATAATTTGAGTTAAGTTGAACAGAAGTACGTGGCCTATTTAAATGGGATTCTTAAACGGAATCGCGCCTTAGCCGAAAACATTAAACTGTGTCCATACGCGAGTAGAGATCTCAAAATCTAATTTTGACCCGTCTCAGTGTCGCGTATTTCATGGAAAGTGTATAGGTGCAACGAACCACTCGGTATAACTACCTAATAACATATTTTATTTTATACGACATAGTAAGTTCACGATAATACTACATTTTAATAAAACATTTACGCGTCTCATCATAATATAATAATATATTTACGTTAGGGTACATAAAGTAACATGGCGACGGTCTTCAGAAGTTATTATTCTGGGTCGATGAAGTCTGGTGCATGTTATTATTGCGGCCGGG